>NC_085993.1:4490000-4652500 GCF_030014385.1 Trichomycterus rosablanca | reverse complement strand
TTGTTCGGCGCTTTTCTACCGCCGTCTTCCGCCAACAGTCGAGCTTCTTTCCACTGAAGACCTGCTTCAATAACCGGCGCTGTGTGGAGAGAGACTCTGTTACGTTTAATAACAGAAAGAAACCATTTTCTGCCAGGTTTTGTTGGTGGACGCTTGGCACGGATGAGTGATTTTTCACTTCAGATGAGTTTGAGGGATGAGTGTCGTCCTCTGACTGACTGATGCTGTTTTTTTGCAGTTTCACTGGTGTGTTCATGTGATATTTCTGTTTGTTCTTTTACTGCTGGTTCTTTTTATTTATTTATCAATTTATTAGGATTTTAACGTCATGTTTTACACACTTTGATTACATTCATGACAGGAACGGTAGTTACTCTTTACACAAGATTGGACTGTGGGAGGAAACTGGACTGTGCCGCCCGTATTGTAAACATCGCTATACAAATACATTTGACTTGTTCTGGGTTTGATTCCCAGATGAAGCGGTCTGGGTCCTTCCTGTGTAAAGTTTGCATGTTCTACTCATGACTGTGTGGGTTTCCTCTGGGTGCTCTGGTTTTCTCCTACAGTACAAAGACGTGCAGTCATGTAAACTGGAGATACGAAAATTGGCCTTGTGTGTGTGTGTGTGTGTGTGTGTGTCAGCCCTGTAATGGACTGGCGCCCTGTTCAGGGTGTTTCTGTGTGCTATGTGTAACGGGTTAATTACCTTTGCTCTGCGCTTTTCGCAGCAGAAAGCGTATATCGCCCCGTTACAATGGCAAGCAGACTACAGTTCCCAAAAGCTATAGCGCCTGCGAGGTTCCTATTTAAGGAAAGCCAGAGCGCTACTCTGTGCTGAGTCAATCTCAGTCGGTAAGGTAGTCGGCCGGTGTGCGTTCAATTGCTCCTTACTTTTAAGGCTCTTTGCATTCATTTGGGCAAGGGCAAGCCGTAGCCTAGTGGTTAGGGTACTGGACTAGTAATCAAAAGGTTGCTGGTTCAAGCCACACCACTGCCAGGTTGCTGCTGTTGGGCCCTTGAGCAAGGCCCTTAACCCTCACTTGCTCAGATTGTATACTGTAGCTGTACTATAAGTTGCTTTGGATAAAGGCGTCTGCTAAATGCTGAAAATGTAATGTAAATGTAAATTTATTTACTAACGTGATATTGCACTTCCCGGAATTCCGTTGCTTCCGGGCAGGAAGCCAACGCTTGTAGTAAAGTGAATCATCTCGGGAATTGATTCTTCAGCTGAATCGGACCCGTGAGTCGATTCCTTTCTAAAGTTATTATTTCCTTGCTTTCGTTCCCTTTTTTTTTAGTTTAGATTTTGGGGAACAAGCATCCGGGGTCTCGACTCGTGTGTCGTTTGATTGGTGGACCAAGTAGCTGGTTAGTTATTGAGCTTTCAACCATCTATTGCTAACAGACAGATACAATTGTTTATTACTGTTTTATTTAAGCATTTTCTCTCTTTTCTGCCAATTTTGTGCAGCCAATTAATCTTCCGCTGCTAGGGATCACGATCATATCCTGTGGAGGGTATATTTGCCTGACATGTGCTCCATCCAACACATGCACAGTCCACCGACACCCTCTTATTCACCCATACCTTTGTGGATTCACCCATGAGGCCAGTCTTGCGCATTGATTGGTGGACCAAGTAGCTGGTTAGCTGGCCATGGTCCAGTGTCCCACCTAGGGCTTTTCTCCTTTTCTTAGTCCTGGTTAGGATTCTGCTTTCCTCGGCGGGTTTGTCTTGGTGGTACCAGACCACTAACACCCCCCCCCATCCTACACCTTGCACCCATTGAGAGCTGAAATTGGGCTTAAAAAGTGAGTGGGTGTTTGTGCATAAAAGCTCATGTGATTTTGTTTCCCTCTCATCCAGCTTCCTGTAGACATTAAGTATTTCAGTTTATAAACAGGTTAAACACACTGACTGACGTGTTCATTTTTTCTCTGAACACAAGGCTTTGTTACAGCACATGAAAATGAATGAGTTTAAATTACCATGAATGAATAATGGATGCCTTCTAATTATTTTAACACAATCTTTTTAATTCCTCACTCCAGCGGGGGTTTAAATTCCCATGTGAGGCTCCAGTCTGATAAAAAACGATTTGCTCAGACTTGATTGGATGATGTTGCACATCTGTCTTTAGTTCAGACGTTTTAACCTGTTTTTAAAAATTTTTTTTTACGTTTGCATTTTCCCTCTTTTCTTTTAATTTAGTCATTTCCAATCCCACACTCGAACATCTCTGGGGCTTGGCTGGTTGCTGGCCACTTCTTTGCACCAGACAGTGATGGATTCTCACAGAGAGTCATGATACGCCTAATTATTATTATTATTTTTATTACTGGGGCCACTGCATTGAACAAATGAAACCCTACCCAACCTTCTCTTCCTAAATGTACAGCCAGTTGTGTCTATTGAGCTCCTGGACAGGCTGGGAGCACAGCTGAACTTAAACGCTCCATGGTGGTGGGCAAGTGTGTTTGATTGCTTCACCACCCAAACACCAGTGCTGGCGTTTTTTTAAAGCTTTTTCTCCCAATTATTAAAGCTGGATTGGGACTCTCTCATAACTGATGCCACTGCGACCTCTGCTGGCTAATTGATGGCGCCTGCACAGAGACGAGGAAAGAGTGCGCTGATCAGGGTGTGTCTCTCCGTACACAGTGCTGATCTGCACTGCACTCGTCAAGTGTGGGTGACAAGATGCATACGGCTGCTGCCCACGTGTCAGAGGGGGCGTTGGTTAGCTTTGTTCTCCTCAATCAGAGCGGGGATCGGCATTGGTGGAGAGGAAGCATGACGCAATCAGGCAACTGGGCGTGGGAGAAAGTCGGGAGAAAATGCATTAAAAAAATTAATAAAATAATAATAAAATCGAGCAAAATGCTTTTAACTTTATTGCATCTATGTGGGAAAGAACGCTTCATGTTCCGACACGATTCTGGACCTTTGCACAAAGCAAGGTCTGTAAATAACACTGATATGGAGGAACTAAATGGCCTTCACTGAGTCCAGACTACAACCCTGCTGAACACCTTCAGAATGATTTGGAATACAACACATTTACATACATTTTCAGCATTTAGCAAACAGTATATTGTCTAAGCAATTGAAGGTTAAGAGCCTTGCTCGAGGGCACAACAGTGGCACCCTGACAGTGGTGGGGCTTGAACCAGTGACTTTTTGACTACAGGTCTAGTACCTTAACCACTAGGCTACCACTGCCCACCAGTGCTTGAGATAACAATGAGCACAAATTCCCAAGAAACATTCCAAAATCTTGTAAAAAAGCCTTTCCAGAAAAGTGGAGGCTGATTGAACTGCAAAGCTGGTGGGGGTGGAGAAGTTCCAAATTATTCCCATGGTGTTGGAATAACATGTCCAACCAGCTAATGGTCAGGTGTCTATATACAGTATTTTAGGCCATATTGAAAAATAAAGCCAAACCTATGTGGACCATTAGTCATCCCAACAGTCCCAGTGGTTTTAGATAGATTCTAAATTTTTCAAATAGATTTATAAACGAACTCTTTTCTAAAGGAACATGTATAAAGATGAGTGTAGATGTTTAGGGAGTTTAAAACGCAGCATGTGGAGATGCTCTGTGTGTTTCTCGTTATTTTTTGGAGTCTGTTCCCACTGAGGTCAGCCCGGTAACTGAATGCTGCTTCACCATGTGCACTCTAGATTCTGGGTAATTGGGTAACACTGGCTAGCCAGACCATAATGATGTGAGAAGCCTGCTGAGCTTGCACACTACCAGCATGTCAATAAAGTATTTATGTCCTAAACCGTTCAGTCTGCAGTCTGCATACTTACTGAGCTCACTTTTATTCACTCACTACTGTGTTCTGGCCAACATAACAACTGTCCTTGCTCCCGTCCTTTTACTTTTTTAGCTTCAGAATTTTTCATTGTATTTATTATAGGTCTTTATATTTATCACACTGTTGTTTGTTTGTCTTAACTGCAGCATTAGGAGAAAAATCTCAATATTAAAAAATCTAAATGAATAACCCTGCATTAGCTGTTACCCATGAGAGCGGATGCAAAGTAATAAACAGGACATCAAAGCACTTCTAATAGCTCTTCTCGACCAAAATAATTCTGGATCTTGAACTGATTTCTTTCAGGCGTCTTAGAACTATGGTGCTATTTATAGAATCTGCCATGTTTGCACCCATTATTATTGGAACCGAGGGTGTCTTCAAACGCTGTGTAAGGACCCTGATTGGCAGATAGAGAGGCACCTGTGCAGAATGCATGGGTGAAAAGGGGTTCCGATAAAAGCTGAGCAGGGTTGGAGGAGGCGTGAGCAGCAATATACCCACCTCGACTGTAATTAGGGATCCCCCAGCAGTGGAAGACAAATTGCACGAAAATTGGGACACCATTTTATTTCATTAGAATATTAATCAATAACATATTTGATGTGTTTTCCACTATTTGTAATGCAGTATGTATGTGTGTATTTTAGTAAACATATAGTTAGTTATAGTTTCCTATGTGTCCAGACTTTAGGGACACCCTGTACAACAGTAAGTTACCTGCGCCTTAGTGCTGTTATTAAGTTGCTTATTCTTATTCAAAAAGCAAGCATGGATCAACTATTGTCAATATGAAGACGTTCTCGATCCTCTGCAATTTCATTCTGGGTGCTCAGGTGATGTTGCGATAAATCACGCTACCTCACTAACGCTAGGATCCAGACTTTAAATCCCCCGGCGGTGCTATCAGCTGGTCAGACAGACATGATTTGCCAAAGTGTTAAACTGCATTGTGACTACTAATTCATCTATGACAGTGGTAGCCTAGTGTGTAGAGCTTTGGGCTAACAATAAAGATTGCTGGTTCGAATCCAGGCTCTGCTATGCAGCCACCGTTTGGCCCTTGAGCAAGACCCTTAACCTTGTCTGCTCCAAAGGTGTCTCTTAAGGTGTCTTCCTTTTTAAGTAAGGGAGTTTTTTTTGCCACTGTTGCCCTTGGTTTGCTGAACAGGGTTTTTTGGTCTGTCAGTCCTGGATACTGTAAAGTTGCTTTGAGACAATGTCTATTGTAAAAAGTGCTATAGAAGTTAATTTGACCTGACTTGTCCTGTATTTGATTCCCAGATAAAGCGGTCTGGGTCCTTCCTGCATAAAGTTTGCATGTTCTCCCCATGACTGTGTTGGTTTCCTGCTACTTTTTGGTTCCAGCTGTTCATAACAGCAAATGCAGGCACACGAGATTCTTCTTAGCTGGATTGAAGTTTATTAAAAGCACAATTGTGAATTCCTACATACAACATAAAAGGCATACCGCAGTAAGAATACCTAAGCAATTTTACATAGGACTTTTATACTTTCCTTGGCCCCTAAGTTGTTAACAGCCGACAGATATCGCTTCTCCACCAAAAGAACTCTGGTTCTTGAACCGGTTCTGTTCGGGTTTCTTCGAACCTTGGTGTTTTTTAGAGTTTTCTCCAGTTTTGGGAACCAAGCATCCATCATTAACGGTGGACGTTGTGCAATGAGAGTAAAGAGTAGTGACATGGTGGCGGAGCGTGTAGATTACCCGCGAGCATTTGTGCTGTTGTTTGTTATCCAAAAAGCATCGCTCAACTATTGCTGATAAGAAGACGTAGATGGCGACTCCGTTCCTTGTGTTTGTCACCATTGTTTCTTTCTTTAGTGCATCACATGAGAAGCGTTTTGCGTTTCGCTCTCACCGCGATCCTCTGCGCAAATAGACGATTTGCTCAGCATTCGACTTGAGCGATAAAACATCACTAAAGTTCCACAACACGAACATTTGTGTGTAATAACCATCAAACCCAGTCTAAAAGCTCACCGTGTATCTGTGTTGAGCTGGATTTATTTCACGTGTGGTGGTTCTGCAGCTCGGAGTTTTAAATCCTCTTCTTGTGGCTGAACGTACTGAAAGTACGACACAGGAAAACTGAACTTCTCTCTGTTATTACAGGTTATGAGTGCTCTGTACTGCCCAAATTTGCTTAATTTTTAATGTTAAATTTTTCGTACTTTCTGGGTCACGTTTACTACGTCATATCACACAGTTCATCTTATTTGAGGTGCTTTGAAAATATCAGCGGCAAACTGGTTTCAAATGTAATCAGGTGAACTTTAAAAGTTGGAAGTGCAGCAGCGGTTTTACAGCTGCTCATGTGAAAGCACCCAAACCTCTACACTCTGACACGCCCACAGATGACGTCATGGTACGAGTATTCTGTGGTGCCAGATTAGAACTCAAGGTTGCTCTCTGGAACCTTTTTTTTTCAGTGGAAACACGCAGAACCGGTTCAAAGTCAAGTTCGCGAACCGGAACGGAGCCGGATCCGCGTCGGTGGAAAAGGGGTAGCAGAGAGAAAGGAATGAGGCAATAAAACATACGTATGTGTTGTTCATAAATTAGAAAATACATCTGCTATGTTTTAAATAATTCTGGCTTTGTGATGTGATCACTTGTCTTTCTCAGATTTACTTCATGTTTTTATCTACTATATGTTCTGTTCTTTTTCCATGGTAGAGGTCACAATCATAGGGAAAGAGCACTTACTGAGTATATGAAAATATCTTAATACAGAACGTGATCTATGGTGGTCGAAAAGGGCTACAAGAGAACTGTAAGTCTATTTCTGAACAATGAACTTTGAAGACTTCGCTTGTTTGATGCGTTTGAGACGTTTCCAGTGTTCTTGTTTCTTTATAGAACAGCTCCTGGTTTGATGTGAATGCACTAAATTCAGTTGTTGGTAAGTTTCTCAATGACACAGAGGATCTGTCTGAAAACCCGGTGATCTCTCTACATAGACGCATTTTATGCCATCCTACACTCCTGAGAAGGGGGCGTGTCTAAATTCTTAGATACTTTAAAATGCTCCTACTGAGGCGCCTTCATTCTTCATTGAGTTCTTTTCAAATGTAAATAGTGTCATTTATTTGTAAGTTCAGGTTTTCGGTACACAAAGGAGATGTTAAATGGCATGCTAGCGGGTTGTGCCGCCTCAGCCCGTTGGTTTAAATGGCCTGAGGCTAACTGTGTTAGCTTAGTAAGCTAAACCTGTGGTGACGTAATTGCCATAACAGCTGTTTAAGTAGAACGTCTAAATAGTCTGATTATAGGTTTGATGTATTATTGGAGGGTGGCACGGTGGCTAAGTGGGTAGCACTGTCACCTCACAGCAAGAAGGTCCTGGGTTCGATCCCCAGGCAGGGCGGTCCAGGTCCTTTCTGTGTGGAGTTTGCATGTTCTCCCCTCCGGGAGCTCGGGTTTCCTCCCACAGTCCAAAAACATGCAGTCAGGTTAATTGGAGACACTGAATTGCCCTATAGGTGAATGTGTGTGTGTGTGTGTGTGTGTGTGTGTCTGCCCTGCAATGGACTGGTGCCCTGCCCAGGGTGTTACTGTGTGCCTTGCGCCCATTGACAAGCTGGGACAGGCTCCAGCACCCCCCCCCCCCCCCCCCCCACACACACACACACGACCCTGATTGAATAAGCAGAAAAGAAAATGAATGAATGCATGTCTTATTAGAATCCTCTAATGGTGACCGTCCATGTGAGACAACAGCCAGTAGCACTTTGAATCTCCAGTCTTTGTACTGTACTAATCTAAGGACCTGAGTCTCGGTCCTGATTCATATTCATGCCGCTGCTTCCTGAATGAGCTTCAGTAATCCAGTCTGCCGGTGATTAACACATACGCGAGTTTGTCCAGGTCTCATGGAGACGTGAACTCTCTCCCTTAAAATTGAGGTTGTCAGTAACCTTGTGTGGTTTCTCTCCGGGGCTAAATATGTTCACCACCACCGTGTCTTTATTGAGTCAGAGAAAAATTGATGCATCCATGAATGTATGTGCTCTGTGCTTTTACACACTCTCCATCCGTCTGTGTTCATTTGATGATAATGCTGTGTAGATGAAATCATCATAGCTACGAAAATCTCTTCTGCTGCTCTGTAGGATTTTGTCCTAATGGAAGCGAGTATTGATTGAATAGAAAGGGCACAAGTATCGATCCTTGAGGGACCTCACATGTTCAGGGATTTTGACAAAATAGTCCATTCTTTCAGATAATAACCACCTGAGACTCGTAGCTGAAAATCTTCCAGAGATTAGCATAAAAAAATCCGTAACGTAGCGCTCCTGTCTAGCGCTGCCGTTCATATGTCAACACTCCACAGGCACCTTGTTTTATTTCACGTCTGTGTTCCACGTCCTGTCTACATCACTTGTTTCAGGTTTACTCCATGCCCACTGCAATCACCTGAGTCCCGTTGTGCATCACACGGTGTTCTTGTGTATTCTTGATTCATGTACCTGTTTCATGTTCCTGTCTTGCACTGTTTGATAGTTTCAAGCTCCTGTCACTGATTTATATCCCTGTTTCTCTTGTTCTACGCTCATCCGGTCTCGACTCTTGCCCATTTCTTGGTTATGCTTATAAGTTTTGCCCAAATATTTAATATTGGTAAATTATTTTAATATTAAATAAAGCTGGATGTCTCATATGAATAAACAATGATTGTTGATCAGTGAATTATGCTAAATTATGCTAAAGTTATGCTACAATTGCGTAATACCTGAAATCCTAATGACATTATACACCAGAGTTTAATCTCAGCCCAGTACTGATTTACCAGTTTGGGTTTCAATCTAGTCTCAAATGATTAACCCTGGACCACTACTGATTTACCAGTTTGGGTTTCAATCTAGTCTCCAGAGATTAACCTCGGCCCAGTAATGATTTACCAGTTAGAGGTTTCAGTCTAGTCTCAAAAGATTAACCCTGGCCCAGAACTGATTTACCAGTTTGGGTTTCAATGTAGTCTCAAAAAATAAACTTCAGCACAGTACTAATTTACCAGTTTGGGGGGTTTAATGTAGTCTCCAGAGATTAACCCCGGCCCAGTACAAAACTACCAGTTTGGGTTTGAATGTAGTCTCAAAAGATTAACCTCAGCCCAGTTCTGATTTACCAGTTTGGGTTTTATTGTAGTCTCAAGAGATTAACCCCGGCCCAGTACTGATTTACCAGTTTGGGTTTTAATGTAGCATTAATAGATTAATTGTAGCCCAGTACTGATTTACCAGTTTGGGTTTTAATGTAGTCTTAAGAGATTAATCGTAGCCCAGTACTGATTTACCAATTTGGGTTTAAATGTAGCCGCCAGAGATTAACCCCAGCCCAGTACTGATTTACCAGTTTGGGTTTCAATGTAGTCTCAAAAGCTAATCCCCCAGTGCAGAACTGATTTTCCAATTTGGGTTTCAACATAGTCTTAAGAGATTAACCCTGGCCCAGTACTGATTTACCAGTTTGGGTTTCAGTATTTGGGTGACTGCTGCACTGATGTGTAGTTCCAGCATTTTAAAATGACGAAGTGAACCCACATTGATGTAAACATGAGTAATACAAACACATTCTATTACTTTATTTCATTTGATTAATTTTATGATGCCAGTTGATCTTAAATATCTATTTTTTAAGTCCTCACTAATATAATTCCAGTATATTCAAAATTATTTGGATGTTTTTTGCTCGAACATTTTTTTATGTTAGGAACTATCTGACTTAATACAGAAGTTTCTAAACAGAGCTTCTGCTTCAAAACTAAACATGATTCTCCCCTGGAGGCTTTTGAATGCTGCAACAACAACAACAACAATAAAAGCTTCAATGCTTTTACTGAGTTCACAGTTTGAGCTTTGACAATACCACAGCTGTACATGGCTGGAAGTCCTAGAGAGCAAACGTGGTACTGTTTTCTGTGTGGTAAAGATGAAATTTATCTGCTCCTTATTGGTCAAATCAACACCATCCCAGTGTTTTTGTCCATATAGAGTGAATGTCTTATTACTCAGATAAGTGCATTAAATTTTTTATTCTTGTTACTAAACTCATTAAGTGTTGAATACAAACATGTGTAGATGAAATCTATTAAACAGTGAAGGACGAGTGATTCATCACATTAAACTCTCGAAGCTCTATTTGTTCTGTGACTCTTTGATGCTTGTTTTACCCCGGTACGCTCTTTCTGCTTTCATTGACGAGTTTTTTCTTTACTTTATTTCTCTGTGCACTCTAGTGACCTCTGGCAGTAGCGTAACATTTTGAGCCCCATCGAATTTCATATTTCATATATATATATACTGTATATATATATATACATATATATATATATATATATATTGGTCTAGTAACGTTAAGCAGGTTACACAGATTTCCAGAATCCCTTGCTGTGCTCTCACTGTATATATTTTGATTACATGTACTCTGATATTTCATTGTCTTTTAGTTATTTTAATATTTTACTTAGCAAAAATATTGTCGTGTTTTTACTTTCGTTATAGCCGCACTTTACCGCTAGCATTAGCCACTTGCTACAGTAGAGAGTCGACTCACCTAGCCACTGCGAGTGCTGCTCGTCCGGTGGGGATGCTACTGGTCTTTTGCTGCGTGCGGTGGTGGAGGTGTGGGAATAAAGGTACACGACAAGGTAGAGTTCACTTTAACTGTTTAGTCAGGACTTCAATGAGTACAACACTTTAGACTGCCTAGCTCCAGCACCCAAACTACCTATTGGGTTCAACGCTGGGGCCATACATGCATGGCGAGTCTCATATACAAGACTAACTAACTGCAGAACGTCCGAACGCACATGTATAACCCGGGTGCTGCATTCTGATTGGCTGAGCTGAATGTCACTCACATATCGCCGCTACAATATTGTAATATAATAATAACGACCTGGCGAGTGAAGCCAATGGGGGCAGAGCGGTGGGGGGTTGAGTTCATGTCGTGGAGGGCCCCCCCACGCCATGGTCCCCAGTGCACCTGCCCCCTCGGTAGTTACGCCCCTGACCTTTGGTGTTCTACGATACTAGCGCCAGCCAATGTCAAATTCTTCAGCATGTACGTAGGATCACAGTTCTCTCACTGTATTCTTCCACCACTCATGTCTGAACCTTGACCAGAAGAGAAGACAAGCAGGTGAATCCCCATCCAGGCTTTTTCTCCATGGACACGTTCAATCACGTTTATCGGATGCTTGACCAGGATGATGCCGCTGCCAGGACTAGATTAGACTGTCGTGCAACCTAATGGTTTTGTTTTACTCATTTTTGTTTCATGGATTTTAATTGTGAGGTTTGGTGGTTTAGTGATGGCTCACATTTGTACAAAAACATTTATTAATTAATTGATTCATGCATTCATTGTCAGTTTTACCACCCACCGCTTTATACTGGTCAGAGTTGGTCGCCAGTTCATCACAGGGCACACACACACACACACACACATTTACATTTACGGCATTTAGCAGACGCCTTTATCCAAAGCGACTTACAGTAGTGTTACAGTATACAGTCTGAGCAATTAAGGGTTATGGGCCTTGCTCAAGGGCCCAACAGCAGCAACTTGGCAGTAGTGGGGCTTGAACCAGCAACCTTCTGATTTCTAGTGCCCTAACCGCTAGGCTACAGCTGCCCTTGCTACTGTACACACACACACACACACTGATACTTATGGCAATTTTAGTATCTCCAATGAACCTGACTGCATGTCTTTGTACTGTAGGAGGAAACCGGAGCACCCAGAGGAAACCCACACAGACACGAAGAGAACATGAAAACTCCACATAGTCAGGGAATCAAACCCAGGGCCTTCTTGCTGTAAGGTGACAGTGCTACCCATGAGTCTCCGTGCCGCCCTATTCCCAAATCATTAAAGGTAATATGAATCTGTTCACCATTGTGGCTATAAGAACGTCACCTCTTCAAAGAGGGCATTTAACAAGATTTTGGAGTGTGTATGTTGGAATCTGTGCTAATTAAACCAAAAGATGACTTCTGATGGATGAAAAGGATTTGGAAGTGTAAGAATATTCTGATTTCTAGATAAGGGAAACACCTTTGCACTTTGTTTATATTATTATTCTAATTTATAGCTGAATGTGGATCTGTAACAGATCTGTTGATGTTCTGGTTCATTCCAGAGCTGTTTAGCGGGGCTGAGGTCAGGGCTCTGTGCAGGACAGTGAAGTCCTCATGTCCTTATAGAGCTTGCTTATCGTACATAGGTATAGTATTGCTTGAACAGGAAGGGGCCTTCCTTAAACTGTTGCAGCAATGTTGGAAGCATATAATTACCCTTATATCACTGATTTATTACACCTCTTAGTAACTGTTATGGCATGTGGCTAAGTGGGTAGCACTGCCGCCTCACAGCAAGAAGGTCCTGGGTTTGATCCCCAAATGGGGAGATCCGGGTCCTTTCTGTGCGGAGTTTGCATGTTCTCGAGGAGCTCTGCTTAAAAACATGCAGTCAGGTTTATTAAAGACACCGAATTGCCCTATATGTGTGTGTGTGTGTGTGTGTGTGTCTGCCCTGTGATGGACTGGCGCCCCGTCCAGGGTGTTACTGTGTGCCTTGCGCCCATTGAAAAGCTGAGATAGGCTCCAGCAACCCTGATTGGATAAGGGGTTAAGACAGTGAGTGAGTGACCCATTGGCCTTGGGCGTGGTTGTCTCCACTGTCTGCTGTGTTTAGGAAATGTTTACACTCTTGCTTGGCTCGTGTTACGTCTTTTCCTTTTTTTTCATAAAGTTTGAAACATTTTCATTTATTTGCCTGTAATTTTAGCAGCGTGTGTCTATTAAATGTGAAAGTTAGTCACATATTTGCACGGCTTATTTACACGTTGATGTAAATATAATTAGAGGCGTACTGTAATTGCTCGTAATGTCTCAGCAGTTACACAGACTGTCGGAGAGAGCAAACAAGTCAGCACAGAAGCTTCATTTCAACATGAAAAAATAAAAAAAACGGCTTCATGCTCGCTGAAGTGACGAAGCGCTTATGAAGAAATGACTGCGCTTTGATTTAATGCATGAAGTTGCAATTACTGCATTACCGCTTAAAATAAGCACTTCACTCTGCCAAAAAGAGAGGAACGTAATTTCCCGCTCTGCACCAGTGACGGAGTGTAAGAGGTTTAAGAGTTTTATTCGCTGATGATGAGGTTATTTGCTGGTGGATTTCTGTCACAGTGTCCGAGTGTTGGTCACACTGATCTGAAAATGAGCCGCTCCTGCAGACAGGACTGACCCAGGAATAAAAAAATGCCTTTTCACAGTGGAATGATTCTGCTGAACTTCAGGCTTCTGAAATTACCCAAGATCCTCCTGGCAGTGTGTGTGCTCTAAGATAGGGTTCTTCAAACATTGGGTTGCAAGCCTTGGGTGTTTATTATTATTATGTGAGCTTATTATTATTATTTTTATTATTATTATTATTATTTTTATTATTATTATTATTATTATTATTATTATTATTAGTTATTATTATGATTATTATTATTGTTATTGTTGTTATTATTATTATAACTTTTATTATTATTAATAAATGTATTATTATTATTATTATTATGTGAGATTATTATTATTATTATAAGTATTATTACTATTATTTTATTATTATTATTATCTTTATTATTGTTATTATTATTATTATTATTATCTTTATTATTATTATTATTATTATTACTATTTTTATTGTTATTATTATTATTATTTTTATTATTACTATTTTTATTGTTATTACTATTATTATTATTATTATTATTATTATTATTATTATTATTATTATTATGTGAGATTATTATTATTATTATTATATGTATCTTTGTTATAATCAGTGGTCGATCTCTTTTCAACATTCTTCTTTTGACTGTAATATCTCAGATCATTATAATAAACTGTGTGATGTATTAATAAAAAATTAAATCTAACATAAAGGTATTTTTCACGTCACAGGAGCACCACCTCTACACTGAATCACTTTGGTTGTATTACTTTTATCAGGATGTTCAGATAAAGTTTCAATCCTCCAGTTCTGCCTCATCCTCTCTGTATCTCTGAATTCAGCCCACAGGCCGAGACCTCATTCCACCCCTCTACTAATCCAGAAGATTCCAAACTAGATACCAGGGCTGTGCATATGTATATGTATATATATATATGTTCACATACTTTTGTAGATTACAAATGAAAGTCTGAACTGTCTGTTGGATACCTAAAAACAATCAGGGACTTAGCTGTGTCTGGAATAAAAATAAGAAAATAAATAAAATTATAAAAAATAAAGTTAAAAAAAAATATTATGCTGTTAAAGCGTAAAAAACAATTCACAACTTAACTGATAATAATAATAATAATAATAACAATAATAAAAAAATAACACAAATAAAATAATAATAATTATAATAATTATAATAATAACAATAATACAAAAATAATAACAATAATAAAACAATAATAATACAAATAAAATAACAATAATAATAATAATAATAATAATAATTAATAATAATAATAATAATAACAATAATAATAATAATAATAATAATAATAATAATAATAATAATAATAATAATAATAATTAAAATAATAATAATAATAATAATAATAATAATAATAATAATAATAATAATAATATCATCACTATAAGTGCCATCAAGTGATTTCCGACTCCTGGTGATCATTTATTATTTCAGAAATACAGCAGCAACCATGTCCTCTAAAGTAACCAAAATGAGTAAAAATAAACCAATGTTTTGGCATTGGGAGACAGTTTGGTGGCTCAGCTGATCCCTGAGACCTGAGTGTAAACTTCACCTGTAATTCCAATCCCATTCTTAGCTAATCTCGAAAACATGTTGGTGAATCATCTGAATCTGTGTGTGTGTGTGTGTGTGTGTGTGTGTGTGTGTGATGTACCATGCAATCATTTAAAAGCGTTTTCAGAAACATCGTCCAGAGTGTGCCCATATGTTAGAAACATGAATGGACCAATCAGACGATTATCTCTGTCTGAGACTGAACTATTACGACGTCTGAGTGTCCAGATCTGACAGTTTGTATTTGTGTTAAACTGTCTCATGTAGGAAGAAAGTGATCGATTGTAAACAACAGCATCTGTTTAATGGAGCCGCTGTGTGTGTTCCGGCTGGTGTGAAGGATGCAGGAAAAGTGTGAAAAAGTGTCATTCAAATGTGTGTGTGTGTGTGTGTGTATGTGTGTGTCACGTCGCATTACAATGCTAATTTGTTGGCAGCGCGTCGGCCGGACTAACACATCGATCCACTCCAGTTCTCAGAAGGCATAACGGCGTGTAACACACTGGTGTAATGTGGTTTCAGTCTCACATCAATCCATTTACATCAGCAGCCGTGATGGCGTGATGATATTACAGCTCTGCCAGCAAAATATTCACAAGTAAACAATTCCTTTGGGGGGTCGTTCGGTTCAGGGTCTCACTCACCAGATATTTCAGATTTTACAGGCTTTTACGCATTCAGAACGCGCTGGCTGAGACATGATGCAAAACAAGACGTTTCTCTTCCTCCGAACAGCATAAGCTCAGTAACGACTGATGAAGGTGAGACGCAACACGAAATCTGGGCTGCCGGCAAAATCCAATAAGAAAATCAAGCGTCAAAACATTAAATCAGGCAACAATGACGTCAGACAGAACTCAATATAAGGACAGAAACAGGAACTGGTCAGTGAATTCTATTCCATTATCGTCTCTTAGGAGCTTAATTGAGATCCAGGTCCAAACCAATAAAGAATCGAAAGTGTAGAACAACTGGTGGTGTAAAGCACACTGACCTTGGACTCTTGATTCTCTAATGTAATGAATCACACTTCTGCTTTCTGCGAGCTTGAAAAACAATTCTGGGTTTGGTTGATCCTTGTAAAAGTGAACTACCAGCTGTGAAGTGTGGTGGAGGAGTGATATTATCATACAGCTTTTTTTGCTCTTTTTGCGCTTGCATTTTAAATATTTTTATGCTTCAAACAGTTAGGCAATAGTTTGGGGAAGGCCCTTACCATAAAGGGGACGTCTTCTGGGTCGTCTTCTGAGTGTCCAGTTTAATTAAAATGTTTTCATTATCGTCTCTAAGCAGCTTGATTGAGATCCAGGTCCAGAACACTAAATAGTCATGTAGAAACAACTGGTGGTGTAAAGCACACTAACCTTGGACTCTTGATTCTCTAAAGTAATGAATCACACTTCTGCTGTCTGCAAGCTTGAAAGACCTGGGTTTGGTAATAGTAATCCTGTGTTTGGTAATCTTCTGAGTGTCCAGTTTAATTAAAATGTCTTCATTACCGTCTCTATTATTACAACTGGTGTTGTACAGCAGGGGTTTTCAACATTTTGGACATGAACCCCCCTTCCGTGTGCCCCCCAGTTCGTGTTGTCTCACAGCAAGAAGGTTCTGGGTTTGATTCCCATGTGAAGCAGACTGGGTCTTTTCTGTGTTATGTTCTCCCCATGTCTGTGTGGGTTTACTCCCACAGTCCAAAGATATGCAGTCAGGTTAATTGGAGATACAACTATGTGTGTGTGTGTGTGTGATGGAATGACGATTTGTCCAGGGTGTTTCCTACCTCATGACCCTGACCAGGATAGTGGAGGTAAAAAAAAAAAAAAAAAAAGTGGAGGTAAAACGGCGTGGTTGTCTCCACTGTCTGCTGTGTTTAGGAAATGTTTACACTCTTGCTTGGCTCGTGTTACGTCTTTTCCTTTTTTTTCATAAAGTTTGAAACATTTTCATTTATTTGCCTGTAATTTTAGCAGCGTGTGTCTATTAAATGTGAAAGTTAGTCACATATTTGCACGGCTTATTTACACGTTGATGTAAATATAATTAGAGGCGTACTGTAATTGCTCGTAATGTCTCAGCAGTTACACAGACTGTCGGAGAGAGCAAACAAGTCAGCACAGAAGCTTCATTTCAACATGAAAAAATAAAAAAAACGGCTTCATGCTCGCTGAAGTGACGAAGCGCTTATGAAGAAATGACTGCGCTTTGATTTAATGCATGAAGTTGCAATTACTGCATTACCGCTTAAAATAAGCACTTCACTCTGCCAAAAAGAGAGGAACGTAATTTCCCGCTCTGCACCAGTGACGGAGTGTAAGAGGTTTAAGAGTTTTATTCGCTGATGATGAGGTTATTTGCTGGTGGATTTCTGTCACAGTGTCCGAGTGTTGGTCACACTGATCTGAAAATGAGCCGCTCCTGCAGACAGGACTGACCCAGGAATAAAAAAATGCCTTTTCACAGTGGAATGATTCTGCTGAACTTCAGGCTTCTGAAATTACCCAAGATCCTCCTGGCAGTGTGTGTGCTCTAAGATAGGGTTCTTCAAACATTGGGTTGCAAGCCTTGGGTGTTTATTATTATTATGTGAGCTTATTATTATTATTTTTATTATTATTATTATTATTTTTATTATTATTATTATTATTATTATTATTATTATTAGTTATTATTATGATTATTATTATTGTTATTGTTGTTATTATTATTATAACTTTTATTATTATTAATAAATGTATTATTATTATTATTATTATGTGAGATTATTATTATTATTATAAGTATTATTACTATTATTTTATTATTATTATTATCTTTATTATTGTTATTATTATTATTATTATTATCTTTATTATTATTATTATTATTATTACTATTTTTATTGTTATTATTATTATTATTTTTATTATTACTATTTTTATTGTTATTACTATTATTATTATTATTATTATTATTATTATTATTATTATTATTATTATGTGAGATTATTATTATTATTATTATATGTATCTTTGTTATAATCAGTGGTCGATCTCTTTTCAACATTCTTCTTTTGACTGTAATATCTCAGATCATTATAATAAACTGTGTGATGTATTAATAAAAAATTAAATCTAACATAAAGGTATTTTTCACGTCACAGGAGCACCACCTCTACACTGAATCACTTTGGTTGTATTACTTTTATCAGGATGTTCAGATAAAGTTTCAATCCTCCAGTTCTGCCTCATCCTCTCTGTATCTCTGAATTCAGCCCACAGGCCGAGACCTCATTCCACCCCTCTACTAATCCAGAAGATTCCAAACTAGATACCAGGGCTGTGCATATGTATATGTATATATATATATGTTCACATACTTTTGTAGATTACAAATGAAAGTCTGAACTGTCTGTTGGATACCTAAAAACAATCAGGGACTTAGCTGTGTCTGGAATAAAAATAAGAAAATAAATAAAATTATAAAAAATAAAGTTAAAAAAAAATATTATGCTGTTAAAGCGTAAAAAACAATTCACAACTTAACTGATAATAATAATAATAATAATAACAATAATAAAAAAATAACACAAATAAAATAATAATAATTATAATAATTATAATAATAACAATAATACAAAAATAATAACAATAATAAAACAATAATAATACAAATAAAATAACAATAATAATAATAATAATAATAATAATTAATAATAATAATAATAATAACAATAATAATAATAATAATAATAATAATAATAATAATAATAATAATAATAATAATAATTAAAATAATAATAATAATAATAATAATAATAATAATAATAATAATAATAATAATATCATCACTATAAGTGCCATCAAGTGATTTCCGACTCCTGGTGATCATTTATTATTTCAGAAATACAGCAGCAACCATGTCCTCTAAAGTAACCAAAATGAGTAAAAATAAACCAATGTTTTGGCATTGGGAGACAGTTTGGTGGCTCAGCTGATCCCTGAGACCTGAGTGTAAACTTCACCTGTAATTCCAATCCCATTCTTAGCTAATCTCGAAAACATGTTGGTGAATCATCTGAATCTGTGTGTGTGTGTGTGTGTGTGTGTGTGTGTGTGTGATGTACCATGCAATCATTTAAAAGCGTTTTCAGAAACATCGTCCAGAGTGTGCCCATATGTTAGAAACATGAATGGACCAATCAGACGATTATCTCTGTCTGAGACTGAACTATTACGACGTCTGAGTGTCCAGATCTGACAGTTTGTATTTGTGTTAAACTGTCTCATGTAGGAAGAAAGTGATCGATTGTAAACAACAGCATCTGTTTAATGGAGCCGCTGTGTGTGTTCCGGCTGGTGTGAAGGATGCAGGAAAAGTGTGAAAAAGTGTCATTCAAATGTGTGTGTGTGTGTGTGTGTATGTGTGTGTCACGTCGCATTACAATGCTAATTTGTTGGCAGCGCGTCGGCCGGACTAACACATCGATCCACTCCAGTTCTCAGAAGGCATAACGGCGTGTAACACACTGGTGTAATGTGGTTTCAGTCTCACATCAATCCATTTACATCAGCAGCCGTGATGGCGTGATGATATTACAGCTCTGCCAGCAAAATATTCACAAGTAAACAATTCCTTTGGGGGGTCGTTCGGTTCAGGGTCTCACTCACCAGATATTTCAGATTTTACAGGCTTTTACGCATTCAGAACGCGCTGGCTGAGACATGATGCAAAACAAGACGTTTCTCTTCCTCCGAACAGCATAAGCTCAGTAACGACTGATGAAGGTGAGACGCAACACGAAATCTGGGCTGCCGGCAAAATCCAATAAGAAAATCAAGCGTCAAAACATTAAATCAGGCAACAATGACGTCAGACAGAACTCAATATAAGGACAGAAACAGGAACTGGTCAGTGAATTCTATTCCATTATCGTCTCTTAGGAGCTTAATTGAGATCCAGGTCCAAACCAATAAAGAATCGAAAGTGTAGAACAACTGGTGGTGTAAAGCACACTGACCTTGGACTCTTGATTCTCTAATGTAATGAATCACACTTCTGCTTTCTGCGAGCTTGAAAAACAATTCTGGGTTTGGTTGATCCTTGTAAAAGTGAACTACCAGCTGTGAAGTGTGGTGGAGGAGTGATATTATCATACAGCTTTTTTTGCTCTTTTTGCGCTTGCATTTTAAATATTTTTATGCTTCAAACAGTTAGGCAATAGTTTGGGGAAGGCCCTTACCATAAAGGGGACGTCTTCTGGGTCGTCTTCTGAGTGTCCAGTTTAATTAAAATGTTTTCATTATCGTCTCTAAGCAGCTTGATTGAGATCCAGGTCCAGAACACTAAATAGTCATGTAGAAACAACTGGTGGTGTAAAGCACACTAACCTTGGACTCTTGATTCTCTAAAGTAATGAATCACACTTCTGCTGTCTGCAAGCTTGAAAGACCTGGGTTTGGTAATAGTAATCCTGTGTTTGGTAATCTTCTGAGTGTCCAGTTTAATTAAAATGTCTTCATTACCGTCTCTATTATTACAACTGGTGTTGTACAGCAGGGGTTTTCAACATTTTGGACATGAACCCCCCTTCCGTGTGCCCCCCAGTTCGTGTTGTCTCACAGCAAGAAGGTTCTGGGTTTGATTCCCATGTGAAGCAGACTGGGTCTTTTCTGTGTTATGTTCTCCCCATGTCTGTGTGGGTTTACTCCCACAGTCCAAAGATATGCAGTCAGGTTAATTGGAGATACAACTATGTGTGTGTGTGTGTGTGTGTGTGATGGAATGACGATTTGTCCAGGGTGTTTCCTACCTCATGACCCTGACCAGGATAGTGGAGGTAAAAAAAAAAAAAAAAAAAGTGGAGGTAAAACAGACAATGAAGGAATGAATGGTTTTGGAATAGTATGTCTAATATGCCCATGGTAAGGTGTCCACATACTTTTGTCTTTAGTGTATATTGTACGTATTTATACAAGTTCTTCGAATATCTTGGGCCACAATGTCCTAATTTAGCTTTTCTAATCTGCGCTCATTAGAATACGATGTTCTTAAGGTTTTTGTTAAATATATCCTGAACAGAAGAACTGTATGAACCCGAGTGTTTTAATAATCTGTTTTAATAATCTGATAATATCACAGAACATGTCCAACCATTTATAAAAAGCTCTTCTTAATGAACCACACATCAAGGTCTTCCTCATCTGGAGCAAAACACTTTTAGTAACATTATTGGACCAGCGGAGATGCTAATGTGAATGCTAATGACTGGACTCTGTCCATGTGTTCAGAAGGGCTGTGATCAGTCCTGGAGGATGAAGAAAGGTCAGTGTCTGTGGTTCAGTCTGTAGCTGAGATAACAGATCTGAATTAAACATGATAGACAGGCAGATAGATAGATATACAGTGTATCACAAAAGTGAGTACACCCCTCACATTTCTGCAAATATTTCATTATATCTTTCCATGGGACAACACTTTAGACATGAAACTTGGATATAAGTTAGAGTAGTCAGTGTACAGCTTGTATAGCAGTGTAGATTTACTGTCTTCTGAAAATAACTCAACACACAGCCATTAATGTCTAAATAGCTGGCAACATACAGTAAGTGAGTACACCCCACAGTGAACATGTCCAAATTGTGCCCAAATGTGTCGTTGTCCCTCCCTGGTGTCATGTGTCAAGGTCCCAGGTGTAAATGGGGAGCAGGGCTGTTAAATTTGGTGTTTTGGGTACAAACCCAATTGAGCACCTGTGGCGCATCCTCAAGTGGAAGGTGGAGGAGTTCAAGGTGTCTAACATCCACCAGCTCCGTGATGTCATCATGGAGGAGTGAAGAGGATTCCAGTAGCAACCTGTGCAGCTCTGGTGAATTCCATGCCCAGGAGGGTTAAGGCAGTGATAATAATGGTGGTCACACAAAATATTGACACTTTGGGCACAATTTGGACATGTTCACTGTGGGGTGTACTCACTTATGTTGCCAGCTATTTAGACATTAATGGCTGTGTGTTGAGTTATTTTCAGAAGACAGTAAATCTACACTGCTATACAAGCTGTACACTGACTACTCTAAGTTATATCCAAGTTTTATTTCTATAGTGTTGTCCCATGAAAAGATATAATAAAATATTTGCAGAAATGTGAGGGGTGTACTCACTTTTGTGATACACTGTATGTATACAGATAGATAGATAGATAGATAGATAGATAGATAGATAGATAGATAGATAGATAGATAGATAGATAGATAGATAGATAGATAGATAGATAGATAGATAGATAGACAAATAAAAAAGACAAATAGATAGATAAATAGACTGACAGACAAGCTAACAGAATATATTATATATTTTATTATTATGATCATGGGTGCTGCAGCGGTAAACTACGCTAACCCACCTCCCCACTACTGCTGGGATTCAGGGTTTGAATCCCTGTGATGCTATTGGTCGCATACAGACTTGATTGATCATGTCTGAGGGTGCATCACGCCCAGAGATTACCCCAACATGGCTGTTTTAATTTCCCCTTAGAGTAAATATATCAGTGGTTTAATGCTTTGTGGATTGTGTTTCCTATCCAGTGTGTCCAGATACACTGAAACCTCGACCAGAATAAAATGCTGCATTTTTGGAGATGCTCTGACCCAGTCATCTAGCCATCACAATCTGGCCCTCGTCAAACTCGCTCAAATCGCCTAATATATCCCACCCACTAACAGGTGCTGTGATGAAGAGATAATCAGTGTTATTCACTTCACCTGTCAGTGCTCATAATGTTTTGCCTGGTCGGTGTATTTTAGCCTAATGTAAAATAATGGGGTTGTTGTTGACACTTATACACTGAAAATAACACAAATATAATATAAAAACACTGAAAAACAATTGAAAACAGTTAAAAATTAATATAAAAACACAATAAAACCTGCACTTTATTTTTACTTCTTGTTTCATTATGCTTCTTAATCGTGGAGATGCTTGATCTTGGAACACCGTAATCCTTAGCCAGTTTAGTTCGCATGCACGTCGTGTTTAAAGGGACAAATTTCTCTCGAAGGAGGCCAAGTTTCAAAGATTTTGAGTTTAGGGGACGTCGAGTTACAAGGTACCCCTGTATTTGTTTCCGAACAGCTCAGTGAGAAGCTCAGAGCTCCGCTTCATCCCCCCGGTCCCGGCCTCTTCCTGCACTGAAGTGTGTTAGTCATGCTGAAAACACAGAGCTCTGATGAGGATAAATGATGCTGATTGGATTTGGAGGGGCCGTTCCGCCTACATGCTGGGCACGGTTACAGATCATCTCAGCGTGGTGAGAATGAGTGGGTGACCCGGCTCTACCGCCTCTGATTTCTAGGGTGCTCATCACATCAACATTGCTGCTAAGCATATGGAGGGTGGGAGTGTGGAAAAAAACGCTCGCCTTGACCTCCAGTACCAACCCGGCCTCTTCTTTCACCTCTGGTGGTTGAGAAGTGCACAGCGCTGCATCTAGAGGACGTGTGTTTTAAAAACTCATATTTTAGAGAAATAAAAGTGCAGTTTTTGGTTCTCTGCAGGAAAGCACAGCTTTTACAGGTTAAAGGTTATTTCTTTTTTAAACATTTATACACCGATCAGCCATAACATTAAAACCACCTCTGTCCTTCATCAGTGGTCACAGGACGCTGCACACGGGGCGCTGTTGGCTGGATATTTTTGGTTGGAGGACTATTCTCAGTCCAGCAGTGACAGTGAGGTGTTTAAAAAACTCCAGCAGCGCTGCTGTGCCTGATCTACTCATACCAGCACAACACACACTAACACACCACCACCATGTCAGTGTCACTGCAGTGCTGAGAATCATCCACCACCTAAATAATACCTGCTCTGTGGTGGTCCTGTGGGGGTCCTGACCATTGAAAAACAGCATGAAAGGGGGCTAAAAAAAGTATGTAGAGAAACAGATGAACTACAGTCAGTAATTGCAGAACTACAAAGTGCTCCTATATGGTGAGTGGAGCTGATAACATGGACAGTGAGTGTAGAAACAAGGAGGTGGTCATAATGTTATGCCTTATCAGTGTATGTGCCTGGTAAAGCTGCGAATACAGTATGTGGACACCTGACCATGAGCTTGTTTGACATCCTATTTAAAACCATAAAGATATGACCAGACCTCTTCGTCTGGGAAAAGCTTTCCATAAGATTTTGGATCATGTCTGAGGGATTTGTGCCTACCTAGGCATTAAAGTTAAAGTGTGTGGCATGCAATCAAGATTTTTGGACCTTGCTTTGTGCACAGGGACACAGGCATGCTGGAGCCGGGTAGGGCCTTCCCCAAACTGTTGCCAGACTTTTTTGCTATGATTATACACAACCCTTTGTACTTGTTAACAATGAGTGTAGCAAAAAGAACAGCTAAAGTTATTAATTAGAAGGGGTGTCCATATACTTTTGATCATATGGTGTATGCTCATGGAAGAAAGCCTCCTGTACCTCCTGTATATAATGTACATAATACCTCTGGATACCTTCCTACTTGTATGACAGCTTTTAAGCTTATGGTAATGTAAAGCTTACTTGACTGTGGACAGTGTCACCTGTTTTTAAGCAACTTTAATTCATGGCAGATCTGGAGCCGCAGCATCGTGATTTTTCTGTCCACTTTTGCTCACCCTGACCTATAGAGCACTATTACCTTTAAAATGCACGCCATTTTCATCAACCGTTTCATCCTGCTCAGGGTCACGGCAGGTCCGGTTCCACCAGGAAATGCTGAGCGTAGGGCAGAAATACCCTGGACAAGGTGCGATCCCTCACAAGACTTCAGGCACAGCCAATCATGTCTGCGTAGATGCCTATAGAACCACCGAGATTCGAACCCCTCGGTAGACAGGCGCACCACCCCTCGCTCATGTCTGTTCGAATCCCGGTGAATTTTGGGTGAGGTTGAGTTGCTTCCGTCGATCTCTCATTTCAGGAGTCGCAACGCAGCCCACCATGTTTCAGTCCCGGTTGCCATGGAAACCAAGACAGGAAAGTGTGTGTGTGTTTGCGTGTGAGTGTGTGTGTGTGTGTGGAATCGCCTCAGTGTGCTAAATGTTATCAGTAATCTGTGATGACCTTGTGTCACGCTGCATACGGTGCAGCGACGTCCACTTCGTTTCCTCACCCGCCACATCGAAGTGTTTTCATTTCAGCCCGTTCCTGCTCAATCTGGGAACAAAAATCTTATTTATTGATTTATCCTGTTGTTTTTTTTTTTTTAGTTTTTTGTATATGTATTTTCTTACCTTTTTCTCCCAACTTTATCATATCCAATTACCCGACTGCATTATGCTTTCTTTGTACTCATGTTGATCTCCACTCTGGTTGAGGAGAGCAAGACTGACACCCACCCCCTCCGACACATGTGCAGTAACCGACTGCATCTTTTCACCTGCACCAGGTGAGTTCATATGCGGATCAGCCTTGTGTTTGGAGAGACACACCCTGATCAACGCATTATCCCTCGAGTCTGTGCAGGCGCCATCAATCAGCCAGCAGAGGTCGTAATTGCATCAGTTATGAGGTTTCTTCCGGCACCTTCCCTGTATGAACAACAAGCCTGTCGTTGTTTATGTAGCCGCCCAGCAGGATAGCAGAGCTGTATATGAATTAAATATATATATATTATTTCTATTGTGAACATGACATTTTTCTTTTGTTCTTTAGTACTAATGTGAACATGCAGTTATAATAAAGCACTTCACTGCTAGTTATACCACATATTACCTGTATGTGACAAATAAACTTTGATTTGATTTGACACTCATGACACCAATCCATCATAAATCACACCTGGTACAAAATCCATGGCACGGTATCCTATGAAACGGTACGCCGGTACATCTCTGATTCCACATTTAGTGGTTGTTTTTACTGCCAAGTGACCCGTACTGTGCCTAAGTACCTGTGCTAAATTTGGTTAGCCTTCTTGACCGTGGGTACAACAGAAGAAGGCGGTATGTGTGGAGTAAGGATCAGTGCACATGGTTGATTGGTCGAACACAAGCGGTATTGTGAAAACCTTTAAACATGAAACACAGGCTCCTCGGGTGGCACGGCGGTCTAATGCACTAGCACACCAACGTTTGAATCTAAGTAAAGCCTCCGACCTGATCGGATGTCCACACATTTACATTTTCGGCAATTAGCAGAAACTTTTACAATTTTGACTGAACATGATTCTAAGCAATTGAGGGTTAAGGGCCTTGCTCAGGGACCCAACAGTGACAACTTGGTGGTGGTTGGGCTTGAACTGATAACCTTCTGATTACTAGTCCAGTACCTTAACCACTGAGCTACCACTGCCTGCACAAACACAATTCATCATGATTGATTGAGGGAAGGTCCTACTACCGCTGCAACATGTAATCTCTGGGACTGGTCCAGGAACCAGTGCGACTGGGGTGGGTGGGTGTTAATGAAGCTTAGTGTGGCTCTTCATACGTTATATGCATATGACTGTGGAAATTAATGGAACTCAACCCTGGCAGGTCATACAAATACAAAGCGACCACAGATTGGACTCATGTTTGAAAGGGCGTGTGATGATCCGGCTCTCCTTGATCAGATTGGAGGTTGTGCAAGTGGGAGCGGATTCACAAACGGGAACTGGATATGACTAGATGTAAATAAAAAGTTGGACAATCCAGAAAAAAACACCACAATCACAAGAGGTCGAACTGAGAATCGTCCTGCTGTTGTTTACAGGCACCATGGCAGATTTACTCTCAGCGCCTCCTACACAGTAGGAACAGTACAGACAGTTCTGGATTTGGATGCCTCCTGTATTGTACTGCAGGAAAAAAAGCCTCAGTTGGTGTTCCGGTTCATTCCAGAGCTGTTCACTGGGACTGTGTGCAGTTTCTTTAAACCGAGCTTTTCTTCATGTCTTTATAGAGCTTGCTTTGTGCACAGGGACACAGTCATGCTGGAACAGGAAAGGTCCTTCCCTAACCTGCTACAGCAAAGTTGGAAGGGGGGGGGGGTGCTGGAGCCTATCCCAGCTTTTCAATGGGAACAAGCCTTGCAGGCTGAGGCTGAGCGGCCACATGAACAACGATTGGCCTGTTGTTCATATGGGAGGGACTAAGCCGGATAGGGTCAGTCTCTCATGAGTCTCTCTGGTGCAATTACGACCTCTGCTGGCTGATTGATGGCACCTGCACAGAGATGAGAAAAGAGTGCTCTCAGGGTGTGTCCTTCCGTACACGCAGCTAGGCTGCACTGCACTCGTCAAAGGCAATCAGAGCAGAGATCGGCATTGGTGGAGAGGAAGCATGATGCAATGGGGCAATTGGATGCACTAAAAAGGGAGAAAAAGGGGAGAAAATGCATAAAGAAAATATACTGTATATAAAAAAAAGAAAGGACCCAGACCACTTCATCTGGGGATCGAACCCAGGATATAAACTCCTGTATATAATTGATTAATTACACTTAGTAGACTAATTGGCTGTAGACTACACAGGTATCAGGGATGGTGGGGTGATATTCTGCTACCCTCCTGGGCCAGCATGGGGGTGGTGCAGGCAGCAGAGGAATTGAAGTGGGAAATTGAAAACGACTAAATTGGAAGAAAAAGCAGGAAAACATGGGAGAAAAGCCAAGAGAAGGTTCCTCACAGTACAGAGCGAGAATCGTTTTATCTCAGGAGTGCAAACGCTGGCCCAGAATGGTGGCTAGCTAGCACTGGATTGCAATAAAAGTCTGTCATCTGTAATAAAATAGCCACCGCTGTTATATCAAGCGGCCACATCGGAGACGGCGCTGAAATAGAAAGTGAAATGAGACAGAACCAGAATAAAGAGCGTTTAAAAAGTGATGGGGGTCTCGGGGGACGGGCGAGACGAGACGTCAGCGGACTCTAATCTGAGAGGAGTTTAGTAAAGACAGACTGATGAATCACGCCTGACTGGAGTCACTTGTTTACTGCTCATGCCGAGGACCGAGATGATGAATGTGAAGACGCGTTAGCAGGAGCTGAATTAGCATTTCAGGCTTAGCGTGGTACTAAGTAGGGAAACCGGCAGGGGAGAAACCGCCCCGGGTCCGACCCAAGCAACAGGCCCATAATACCCAACTGTAAAATCAGTACAATATAAGAACCCGGTGCTCTCTCTACATAGATACATTTTACATCATCCTACACTCCTGAGAAGGGGGCGTGTCTAAATTCTTAGATATTTTAAAATGCTCCTACTAAGGCGCCTTAATTCTGAGTGATAATCTGACTGAATAATGACGGAGCGTCTGATGCTTCCTTAGCGCTGAAGTCAGTTCCAGCATTCAGTGCGGCACAACTTTTCTCACAAAAACTACAAACATGGCAGACGAATGCGAAGCAACCAACGGAGTTCTTTTCAAATGTAAATAAATCCTCATTCCTCGTTTAAATTGTATAAAGGTGCACAAGTGTCGTTTATTGGACAAGTGCTCGTCAGGGACAGTTTAACCGTTTTCATACACGGAGGGAGACGTTAGCTGGTGTGCTAGTGGGTTGTGCCGCCTCAGCCTATTGGTTTGAATGGCCTGAGGCTAACTGTGTTAGCTTAGTAAGCTAAAACTGTGGTGACGTAATCACCACAATCGCTGTTTAGAATCTTTTCTACTGAGGCAGCTGATCAGGTAGGCAGTAGGCAGCAAGGCAGCTCACTAGGTTTTCAGACAGACAGGCGCTCGGGGGCCCCGTGCTTAATTACACTAGCCCTCTACTGCTGGCATCCAGGGTTCGAATCCCCAGCAGTGCTATTGGCCAGTCGGTCGTCTACCTACAGACATAACCGGCTGTGTCTGGGAAGAGCGGTGGCTGAGGCTCGCCCAGTGTTTCCAGGCAACAACTGGTTCAACTGGTCCGTCGCTTACCTACAGACGTAACTGGCTGTGTCTGGGAATGGATGTGGCAGAGGCTCGCCCAGTGTTTCCAGGGAAAATTGCTATCCCGAAATTATATTAGTAACCATACCATACCATACCATACCATACCATACCATACCATAACATGAGTCCTGAGGAACAAGGTCCCAAGTCTCTGTCTGTGATGAATATTACAAGTTTCCCAAAGGTCCTCTGATTTTCTTTCAATTGGCTGTGTCTGGGAATGGGGTGGCTGAGGCTTGTCCAGTGTTTCTAGCTAAAATACCAATTCTGCAAAGGTTCTCGCCTAGTGTTTCCTAGGAAAATTGCTCTTCCAAAATTATATTAGTAACCCTACCATGGAACATGAGTCCTGAGAAACAAGGTTCATTTCTCACCTCCAGTGGCCATCTGTGAGAAACCTGTTCTCACAATTTTTTGTCCCCTTATGGAACAAGCTGGTGAAAAGGTATGTTGGCTTCTTCTCAAATTGCACAAATATGTTAACGTTGCCCTGAGACTGACTGGTACCCAAAACCAAAGTGCATTTCTGTCTTCTGCCTTGTGTTTTAGTTGGTGGTGGACCCACCTTGACCCTGATTAGGATGTAGTATTTAGTATAAATGATTAAAACACCTCCTAGTTCGACAGTGTTGAGATAAAACACAATTTTAGCACAATAAATTAAATAATATAAGTGTACAATATAAATAAAGGTCTGTTTAATCATTTTACACCTTTGCAGGGTATCTGACTGTCGAACTGTGAACTATATGATCAAAAGATCTCACATCATGTCATCCATTCTAAAGCTCCTCATGGCTTTGCAGGCCTATTTCCACTCTTGAGATTTAGGGACCTTCTGAAGTCGCACTTGCTTTGGAGCTGTGAAATTTCTGAGCTGCTGGCAGAGAGGGGAAGGTTTTATCTAAGATAAGGGTAAGAAGGATCCAATCTTACCACCTTGAAAAGAGCTGAAGCTTTTCATCTACGTGCTTACTGAACCTTCAAAATAGCAGACTCTGCTCTCAGAGAAGAATCCAGAGAAGGACTTATTCCTGCACTTCTCACACTGTTCTCCATTATTACTTCTATACTTCTTACTCTGGTGTGGTTCCTCCTTTCACTCAGGGTTCTTCTGGGATCAGTTTTTCAGGAGACAGCAATGACGATGATGATGAGTCTTTCATTATACTGTATATTGCATGCTGACATATCGATTCAACTGATTATAGAAGAGCACAGTTGAGGTGAAGTGAAGTTCCCGTCTACAGGTCATTAGTCCAGTCTGAGGTCTTTCTTCTGTGGTCAACTGGGTCAAAAATATACATACGGCAGCCTAGTTAATTGGTTCTGTGGTATCACGCATCACCCGTCATCACAAAGCGATGGTTGGCTGTGCAGATGGTCACTTCCTCCAGTGCCTTCTGTCTGGTGTCGTCTGTAGCAGTTGGTGGGGTGAAAAGTTCTGCAATGTCACCAACTTTGCATCAAGACTTTGTACTTCCTCACTGGTAATTATGACTGACCACAGCTGAGCTGGTGACGTCTTTGTGCCCATAGATAAGGCTTATTTTACAGAACATAAAGTGAATTCAGAAAGTCCTTAATTTTTTGCCTTGAATAGATAGAATTTGTATTTTTACCCATAAATCTACACTTATTCACCCAGAATGATGGGTTTTCATGAACTGAAATCATAAAAGTTTACAAAATTATTCAGATTCTTTGCTGTGGCACTTTATATTGTGGTTGGTTGCATCCTGTTTGCTTTAATGATCCTTATGACATTTACATATTTACATTTTCAGCATTTAGCAGACGCTCCTATCCAGAGCGACTTACAGAAGTGCTTCCATAATAGACATCACCCTACTGTAGTTTAAGTAGACAACAGTCCAAGAATAGAAATCTGCTAAAACCTGTTAGAATGAATAAGAGTGTTAGTAAGTAAGTACAAGTCAGTTTAAGTGCTTAGTAAAGACGTGATAAGGTTTTAAATCGACTTTTAAAGACAGCGAGAGACTCAGATGTTCGGACAGACACGGGAAGGTTGTTTCACCACTTGGGTGCCAGTACAGAGAAGAGCCTTGATGCTCGTCTTCCTCGAGTCCTGGGTGGAGGATCAAGTCGAGCCAGACTAGAGGCTCTGAGGTTACATGGTACAGAGCAGGGTTTAATTAGACCTTGACAGTAGCTTGGGGTCCATTTTTGGCTTTGTAGGCGAGCATCAGTGTTTTAAACTGGTTAAAACCAGATGGTTGGTTAAAAACCAGGCGAGCAGCTGCATTTTGAATGAGCTGCAAGGGTTTAATAGTGGACATCGGAGCACCTGCCAGGAGGGAGTTGCAGTAATCCAACCGTGAGATTACAAGTGACTGCACAAGAATCTGAGTGGCTTCCATGGAGAGAAATGGACGAATCTTCCTGATGTTGTAGAGGAGGAACCGGCACGCTCTCGTCATGCTGGCTACATACAACTGGTTATCCAGGACGACACCACGGCTTCTTACATTATCAGACGGTCTGATCTGGGAGTCATCAAGAGAGATGACTAGGTCATGGGTTCCTGGGTATCATGTCTGTACCAGAAACTGCCAATTTCATCTATCTATCTATCTATCTATCTATCTATCTATCTATCTATCTATCTATCTATCTATCTATCTATCTATCTATCTATCTATCTATCTATCAGTCTATCTATCTATCTATCTCTGTCTGTCTGTCTGTCTGTCTGTATGTCTACCTACATACCCGTCCGTCCGTCTATCTATCTATTTCTCTATCTACCCATCCATCTATCCATCCATCAATCCACCTACCTACCCGTCCGTCTGTCCGTCCGTCCATCCATCCATCTATCTACCTGTCTATATGTCTGTCTGTCTATCTACCTATCCATCCATCCATCTATCTTATCTATCTGTCTGTCTGTCCGTCCGGGCAGTTGTAGCCTAGTGGTTAAGGTACTGGACTAGTAATCTGAAGGTTGCTATTTCAAGCCCCACCACTGCCAGGTTGCTGCTGTTGGGCCCTTGAGCAAGGCCCTTAATCCTCAATTGCTCAGACTGTATACTATAACTCTACTGTAAGTCGCTTTGGATAACGGCGTCTGCTAAACACTGAAAATGAAAATGTAATGTAAATGTCTGTCTGTCTGTCCGTCCATCCATCCATCCATCTAACTATCTGTCTATCTAAAAGGAGTGGTCAACCAAATAAAATATCTACCAGACCTAAGACTTGTTTCAGAGGCTTGATGGCTACCAGAAGCAGCTAAACTGGTGACGCATAATAGTAAGAGTCAGGCAGTCAGTAAAAGCAGATGCCTGAGGGTGGGACTGGGTGTTCGAATACCGTGCTCGGCTCACTGATACAGAAGGCGCATGATGTGATGTGAACCTAGCCTTTGGGGGACACATGAGTCCACGCTTAGTGCCCATCCCAAGCCCAGATAAGTACTAGAGTTGTGTCAGGTGTAAAAACTGTCACATCAAATATATGAATGAATGATCTGCTGTGGCGTAACCTGACGGGAGCAGCCGAAACGAATCGTTTGTTTGTTAGGTGTGCTGTGTGTATATTTTTGACCCATCAAACTTGTTTATCTTATTTAAAAATGTAAAAATGTAATGTTTCCTTTTCCCAAACGGAGCTGGAGCAGCCGTGACCCTGAATAGGAAGCAGCGGCATAAAGATATAAATGAATGAATGAACGAACCAGACAAGCTGGAACAGAGTCTGTGTATGAAGGCCAATTCTGCAATGTAATGTGATGTATTATTATTTCTGTTTGTTTATTTATTTATTTATTTTGCCCAGGGAGTCACATTACACTGGAAATATGAGTGTTATTACATTTCAGATTGGTTTTGGTTCAGCAAAAAAAAAAAAAACAGGCCTGAATAAATATTTTCTATTATCTAAAGAGTCTGATAGAGACACGATGGCGTTTCGGGCAGAGCTGCTGTGCCCGGTGTTCTTCTTATACTATATAATACTATACCACGTACTTCCCTAATGTATTAAAAACAATACACTACTAAAATTACATTCAGGAGTTTACAAAGAGTTTTTATCTTTTGGGTCACAGTACACCGATCAGCCATAACATTAAAACCACTTCCTTGTTTCTACACTTACCATATAGAAGCACTTTGTAGTTCTACAATTACTGACTGTAGTCCATCTGTTTCTCTGCATACTTTGTTAGCCCCCTTTCACCCTGTTCTTCAATGGTCAGGACCCCCACAGGACCACCACAGAGCAGGTATTATTTAGGTGGTGGATCATTCTCAGCACTGCAGTGCACTCAGAAATAGTAAGTCGTTAGATTACTTGTTACTGAAAAATGTGGTCAGATTAGAGTAACGCGTTACTGACATCAGTGCACAGGACGCTGCCCACGGGGCGCTGTTGGCTGGATATTTTTGGTTGGTGTACTATTCTCAGTCCAGCAGTGACAGTGAGGTGTTTAAAAACTCCAGCAGTGCTGCTGTGTGTGATCCACTCATACCAGCACAACACACACTAACACACCACCACCATGTCAGTGTCACTGCAGTGCTGAGAATGATCCACCACCTAAATAATACCTGCTCTGTGGTGGTCCTGTGGGGGTCCTGACCATTGAAGAACAGGGTGAAAGGGGGCTAACAAAGCATGCAGAGAAACAGATGGACTACAGTCAGTAATTGTAGAACTACAAAGTGCTTCTATATGGTAAGTGGAGCTGACACAACCAATTACAATTCCTCCAATTATCCAGTTATCAGTGAGCTCCTGGCACATTTTTGACCGTTCTACCTGGCAGAAGTGTGTTGGCTTTCTGGAAGAGATATGAGAGTTCAGTACAGTCCACACATTTTAATAGAGTTGAGTTAAGGATTTCGGGAAGGTAATAAAGCTTAATTGTAGCCTGATGTAGCCATTCGTTTGGGATGCCATTTGCTGGAACACATAGATGATTGTCGTTGTCTTCTTTCATTCTTAGTGAGCCAGTCTTAGTGAAATCCAAACAGTGATAGAACGTAATACTGGTACTGACAGCAGGGGCGGCTCGTTCCTTAGGGCGATCGGGCGACGCACCACCAAAGGCCGAAAGGGAAGAAATTTTTCTATCACAGCTGTGACTGTTCTGGAGTCTGTCTTGCCTCAGAATATCGTAGTTCAATTAGCGTCGAGTTGTGTTCCGTACAGTACCGCCGACTTTGGGGCGACTTCAGTCTGATTGAAAATCGCCCCGGATTGCTCTTATAGACTCTCATGTTAAGGCTCTTTTTTTTCTAACTGCAGGCGCTGCAATACAATCTGTATGGGTTCCGGGAGGGCTCACACTTACGTGCTTGCGTCACACGTAACCTGGTGTCGAGATCTCGTCACCATGACTACCATCACCTCAGTTCGGAGCAACTCCATCGTGTCATTAAGGGAAATGCCATTCAGTCATCGTAGTAATCAGGAGAAATTAGCAACTTAAGAATTAGGGCCACCCAGACCAAATTTAAACATCAAGTATCTACAAAGGGGGGAAAATCACATAAGTTACAAGTAAATTACAAGTAAGTAATATAATTTTTAAATTGTGAATTGTGATTGCACTTATTGTATCTCCCCAGTTGTTTAATTGTACTTCTTTATTCATTGCACTTCAGCCCCGATGCCCCAATCTTTATTCTGGATCTGCTGCGCCTAAAATAAAATGCTATCTGATGAAGACTGAATTAAATTGTTAGTGTGAAGGCTTTACTTCATTTTATGATTAATGGTAAAGCTGGTCTCTCTCCATGTTCAAAGTTATTGGTGAACAGTCCGCTCAGGTGGCGCAGCAGTAAAGTACGCTACACCAGAATTGGGGTTTCGAATACATCGTATCGAATCTCAGCTCTGCCTTTCCGACTGGGCTGGGCGGCTGCATGAACAACGATCGGCTGTTGTTCAGGGTTAGAGGGTAAAGAAAGTCGGATCATAGGACCTCATAACTGGTGCGACTGCGGCCCCTGCAGGCTGACTGATGGCGCCTGCACAGGGCTGAGAAATAACGCTGGTGGTGGTGTGGCCCTCCGTACACAGTGCCCGTCGGTGTATGAACTCGACTCGTGCAGGTGAAAAATGCAGTCTGTACTGACTGTACGTGCCGGAGGGGGCGTATGTCAGTTGAGAGGCGTCCTCAGTCAGCGGTGAAGGGTCGAATCAGTATGGAGGACGCATTCAGGGTAAATTGGACATGACTAGACTGGGGGATAAAATTGGGGGAAAAAGTGGGAAAAATAGTAAATAAATTAAAAAAAAAGTTATTTGTGAGGGCAAACTGACAGATGACTTAATGATGTTAATTATTTAAGCTTTAATTTACCCATTGAATGGGTCACCTTGGCCATCATCCCAACAATTGCCCCCTCTGAGAGATTTTGCAGGAACTGACTGACAGTAGATACAGTGTTGTTGGGTTCTAAATGTCTCGTCTTTCCTTCTCCTACAAACATGCTTCTGGTCATTGTAGCTAAATAAATCAGCAACAAATTTAATTTCCTTTTGATCACCAACAAACTCCGCAAAATGATTGGCAACCTGTTCTTTGTGTGTTCACTAGACCCATCACACCCTATCACCATCTAATAATACAGCAATACCACAGTGTTAGGTACCGCCTCTATTCCCTGTACAGTTTGGGTCCCATAGTAAAATCAGCTGAGCAACGCTGCTTTAAATCAAAACGCTAGTTGAACTAACCAACACAGGCGATACATGACGATCCCACCGGGCCCCAATATCCTACCCACTAATTAACCGTGGTGCCCGGTTCAATGTTGCCAGTTTTACACACTGTGCCAATCTGTCCCTTTCTGTTTCAGCTCTTGTCCAATTTGAGTCCCTCCTCCCCCCGGTGTTAAAATTAGCCATGCTGAGTTGATTACAGCCGCCTGTAATTCACTGCACTCACTCATGTTCGTGCCCACTCACCCGCCGTGTGCCAGCTCTGCTAATTGCTCGAGCTGCTGGTTTGTGGCGATTCGGATTCGTGCAGCGGCAAATTGAATGATAGAAAGTATAAAGCCAGAGTATGTGGACACCTGACCGAGAGCTGGTTAGACACCCAATCCGAAACCATGAACAGTAATTTAAAGTGAATATAACAGCCTCCTGTCTTATGAAAAGGCTTTTGGAGTGTGTCTGTGGGAATTTGCTTCCATATATTTACTAAGAAGAGCATTTCTGAGTCCAGACATTAGCTAGTCCACATTTGTGTCTATAACAGGCTCCACTCTTCTAGGAAAGCTTTTTACAAGATTTTGGAGTGTGTCTGTGAGAATTCGCTTCTATATATATTTTACTAAGAAGAGCATTTGTGAGTTCAGACACTCAGTCCAAAATGATGGGCAGTAATATGAAGCTAGGCCTTATTTGTGTCTATAACAGCCTCCACTCTGCTAGGAAGGCATTCACAAGATTTGGAGTGTGTCTGTTGGAATTTGCTTCCATATATTTACTTAACAAGCATTTCTTAGTCCGGACACTCAGGACAAAACTTTGGGCAGTGATATAAAGCTAGTCCACATTTGTGTCTATAACAGGCTCCACTCCTCTAGGACAGCTTTTCACAAGATTTGGAGTGTGTCTGTGGGAATTTGCTTTCAAAAAAGAGCATTTGTAACTTTAGACACTCAGTCCAAACTGGTGGGGTGATATAAAGCTAGTCTAAACTTGTGGCTATAACAGGCTCCACTCTTCTAGGATGGCTGTGCACAGGATTAGGAGTGTGTCTGTGGGAATTTGCTTCCATATATTTACTTAAAGAGCATTTGTGAGTTCAGATACTCAGGACAAAACTATGGGCAGGGATATGAAGTTAGTCCACATTTGTGTCTATAACAGCCTCCACTCTTCTAGGAAAGCTTTACACAAGATTTTGGAGTGTGTCTGTGGGAATTTGCTTCTATATATATTTTACTAAAAAGAACATTTGTGAGTTCAGACACTCAGTCCAAAATGATGGGCAGTGATATTAAGCTAGTCCACATTTGTGTCTATAACAGCCTCCACTCTTTTGGGAAGGCTTTTCACAAGATTTGGAGTGTGTCTGTGGGCATTTTTTTCATATTTTCACTTTAAAGAGCATTTGTGACTTTAGACACTCAATCCAAAATGATGGGCAGTCGTATAAAGATGGTCCACATTTGTGTCTATAACAGCCTCCACTCCTCCACTCATTCTGTTGAAGGCCTTTTACAGGATTTGGAGTGTGTCTGTGGGAACTTGCTTCCATATATTTACTTGAAGAGCATTTCTGAGTTCGGACACTCAGTCCAAAATGAGGGCAGTAATATGAAGCTAGGCCTTATTTGTGTCTATAACAGCCTCCACTCTGCTAGGAAGGCATTCACAAGATTTGGAGTGTGTCTGTTGGAATTTGCTTCCATATATTTACTTAACAAGCATTTCTTAGTCCGGACACTCAGGACAAAACTTTGGGCAGTGATATAAAGCTAGTCCACATTTGTGTCTATAACAGGCTCCACTCCTCTAGGACAGCTTTTCACAAGATTTGGAGTGTGTCTGTGGGAATTTGCTTTCAAAAAAGAGCATTTGTAACTTTAGACACTCAGTCCAAACTGGTGGGGTGATATAAAGCTAGTCTAAACTTGTGGCTATAACAGGCTCCACTCTTCTAGGATGGCTGTGCACAGGATTAGGAGTGTGTCTGTGGGAATTTGCTTCCATATATTTACTTAAAGAGCATTTGTGAGTTCAGATACTCAGGACAAAACTATGGGCAGGGATATGAAGTTAGTCCACATTTGTGTCTATAACAGCCTCCACTCTTCTAGGAAAGCTTTACACAAGATTTTGGAGTGTGTCTGTGGGAATTTGCTTCTATATATATTTTACTAAGAAGAACATTTGTGAGTTCAGACACTCAGTCCAAAATGATGGGCAGTGATATTAAGCTAGTCCACATTTGTGTCTATAACAGCCTCCACTCTTTTGGGAAGGCTTTTCACAAGATTTGGAGTGTGTCTGTGGGCATTTCTTTTCATATTTTCACTTTAAAGAGCATTTGTGACTTCAGACACTCAATCCAAAATGATGGGCAGTCGTATAAAGATGGTCCACATTTGTGTCTATAACAGCCTCCACTCCTCCACTCATTCTGTTGAAGGCCTTTTACAGGATTTGGAGTGTGTCTGTGGGAACTTGCTTCCATATATTTACTTGAAGAGCATTTCTGAGTCCGGACACTCAGTCCAAAATGAGGGCAGTGAAATGAAGCTAGTCCACATTTGTGTCTATAACAGCCTCCACTCTTCTAAGATGGCTTTTCACAAGATTTGGAGTGTGTCTGTGGGAATTTGCTTCTATATATTTACTAAGCAGAGTATTTGTGACTTCAGATACTCAGTCCAAAATGATGGGCAATGATAGGAAGCTAGTCCACATTTGTGTCTATAACAGGCTCCACTCTTCTTGGAAAGCTTTTCACAAGATTTGGAGTGTGTCTGTGGGAATTTGCTTCTATATATTTACTAAGCAGAGTATTTGTGACTTCAGATACTCAGTCCAAAATGATGGGCAATGATAGGAAGCTAGTCCACATTTGTGTCTATAACAGGCTCCACTCTTCTTGGAAAGCTTTTTACAAGATTTTGTGTGTCTGTGGAAATTTGCTTTCATATATTTACTTAAAAGAGCAATTGTGTGTTCAGACACGCAGTCCAAAATGACGGGGTGATATGAAGCTAGTCTAAACTTGTGGCTATAACAGGCTCCATTCTTCTAGAGTGGAGAGTCCATATATTCACTTTAAAGAGCATGTGTGACTACAGACACGCAGTCCAAAACGATGGGGAGTGATATAAAGTGAGTCCACATTTGTGGCTTTAACAGCCTCCACTCCTCTGAGAAGACTTTTCACCAGATTTTGGAGTGTGTCTGTGGGAATTTGCTTCTATATATTTACTAAGAAGAGCATTTGTCCAGACACTCAGTCCAAAATGAGGGCAGTGATATGAAGTGAGTCCACATCTGTGCCTATAAGATTTGGAGTGTGTCTGTGGGAATTTGCTTCTATTTATTTACTTTAAAGAGCATTTGTGAGTTCACTCAGGTAGTCTAATGGGTGGGGAAAGACCAGTCTAAAAGGGGGCGGGGTCTTCAGTGCTGTGTAGGGACCTTGGTTAGGTGCCAGAGGCGCCTGTACAGAAGTGGAGAAACACGGAGATCAGTATGTGACTCTAAGTGCATAAAACTGACATCATGTGCAAATCCACCAAAGTACGGGTGAATATGAAGGGGTCAGTGGAGAGTGTGTCGGGCGAATATACCCTCCTCTGACACAATCAGGGGCCCCAGCAGCAGAAGACTAACTGGCTACGCTAAACTGGGAGAATAGAGGAGAAAATGTATAAATAAAATAGCAAAAAATCACATGAGCGAGTTGAAACATGACTTGTGCTGAATAAAGAAACAGTGTTACTATATTAAGTTTGCCTCCTTTCAAAGAAAAATGAAACAACTTCTGTGTTTTAACTGTATATCCAATTACCACTGAGTTAGCAATTCAATGTTGGGCTCGTGCTGTGCTGATGAAAGCTTCTCAGCAGAAAATGACTTTAAAAGCAGTTTGTACTTGGAGTGAAGAAAACATCAGTCTGCTCATTTCAGGCCAGCTTTTGTCTTCGTTCATTTGAAATGCATTAGCGGCAGCAGCGGCGGCAGCGTGTGATATTCTCTCCTGCACTTTTAACTGATGATTATTAGCAACATTTCAAGCTCTCAGATGAAGCGGAAACGGACGGTTATTGTAATTATCTCTTTATAAAATGACATCGGGCGGCACGGTGGGCACAGTGGCTCGGTGGGTAGCTCTGTCGCCTCACAGCAAGAAGATCCTAGGTTTGATTCCCAGGTGGAGCGGTCCGGGTCCTTTCTGTGTGGCGTTTGCATGTCCTCCCTGTGTCTGTGTGGATTTCCTCTGGGAGCTCCGGTTTCCTCCCACAATCCAAAGACATATGTGTGTATGTATGTGTGTGTGTGTGTGTGTGTGTGTGTGTGTGTGTCCTGTGATGGACTGGCGACCTGCCCAGGGTGTTTCCTAGTAGTCGGGAAGAGATTGTGGACGTTCCAAAGATTGGCAGCAGTGGCACAAAGAGACCTGGTGCCCACGATGGACTGCCAGAAGTCCAGTTCCAGAAGTCACTGCCATTGTTGATGCTGTGTTGGCAGCTTAAGTACAGAGCCTCTGCCCAGCCTCCTGTGATGTAAGCAGCCTAGGAGACATACCAGGGTGGAGCCTAAGACTGGATCTAGTCCTGTGCAGTCCTAGGACTAGGAGCCTGGGATTGGATGTAGATTACACCACTGCACTTAGGAGGAGCTGGTCAGTTCCTAATCGCTACGGGTCCAAATACCCCAAGTCCACCACTCAGTAAATTCTTTGATCTGGATGACATAGATAACTGGGACCATGTTGCTTCACACCAAAAAAGCAGCAACAGGGCAAGACCGTGAGAAGACAGCAAGAAGACCTTGTCCAGATGGCAGACGTTGCTCTGTAAAGTGAACGAACCCCTGGACATTAATGAAGCCTTTACAGATGAGCATGTTCCCCAGAGCCCCAGCACTAACACACTCTCGTACCATGACAGATGCTGGCATTTAAACTTGGTGTTACTAACAGCTGGGATTGTCCTTTCCCACTTTGTCCAGAAGAACACGATGTCCGTTATTTCCTAAAACTATTTGATATGAGGGTTTGTCTCGTTACATCAGTTCATCTCATATTGTTAATATATACGCTGATCAGCCATAACATTAAAACCACCTCCTTGTTTCTACACTCACTGTCCATTTTATCAGCTCCACTTACCATATAGAAGCACTTTGTAGTTCTACAATTACTGACTGTAGTCCATCTGTTACTCTGCATGCCCCGTGGGCAGCGTCCTGTCACCACTGATGAAGGTCTAGAAGATGACCAACTCAAACAGCAGCTATAGATGAGCGATCGTCGTCTCGATGGTGGACCATCTAGGTAGGAGTGTCTAATAGAGTGGACAGTGAGTGGACACGGTATTTAAAAACTCCGGCAGCGCTGCTGTGTCTGATCCACTCATACCAGCACAACAACACTAACACACCACCACCATGTCAGTGTCACTGCAGTGCTGAGAATGATCCACCACCCAAATAATACCTGCTCTGTGGTGGTCCTGTGGGGCTCCTGACCATTGAAGAACAGGGTAAAAGGGGGCTAACAAAGTATGCAGAGAAACAGATGGACTACAGTCAGTAATTGTGCTTCTATATGGTAAGTGGAGCTGATAAAATAGACAGTGAGTGTAGAAACAAGAAGGTGGTTTTAATGTTATGGCTGATGGGTGTATTTAGTCATTGCTTTTACAAGTAGTCTTAATGCACATTTGTATACTGACAAGGGTTTTTCAAAATGTTGGCTCTTAATGCAGTTCTGTCTTAGTGATCAAATGTCACTCAGTTTTTTCTTTCTTTCATTGTGTTTTGTTGAAAAGCAGCATTTTTGACCCAGATCTTATTTTGTATTTTTCATGAGCTCAGATTTATCCTCCATGGAATTTGTTTTTCATGGTCTGTCTGAATTTCACCCCGGTTGTGGAAGGACACATGATTTGAGGAAACTCCTCCGTCCTGGACGTGCTCATTATAACCTGTAGGTTTTCTGTTCTTTTAAGGTCTCAGTGTCTATAAAGTTCAGTCATATACAAACACAAATTAAAAGCTGAATAAACAGCTCCAAATTTGGAGGGTAAATAAAGCAGAAGTGGGAACTTTCTTTGAAAATATTGCTGATGGATAATGAATGATGGTAATTGAGGTATATTGTTCTGTAAAGCTGTTCTGAATGTTCTGTATTGTTTTGTTTGATGTCTGTATTATTTAATTAATATACATACTAAGTGTACAAATTAAACTGTATATATAGTATGTCTATAGTTTAATGCATATTATTTAATGTATATTTCTTACTGTTTTCTTTACGTATTTTATACTCATGTCCAAACTTTTTACACATAGTTAGTAAGGCCCTTAACTCTAAATTGCTTAAATTATATTTAGACAAGATTGTTAGTCACTTTGGATAAAAGAATTGGCTAAATGCTGTGAATGTAAATGAACGCGTCTTCAGCATTAATATGGTCTGTTTCATAAAGACATGGTTTATTGTTCAAGGTCTTGGAAATCTTCCAGTCATTGCTCTTTTGGTGTAATGAAATGATCTCCTCTCTCAGATTATATAAAGCTCATTAGTTCTCACCATGGTTGCAACACACCTTGAACCCTTGGCTAAAGGCTTGAATGAGTCCTAATGTTTTGATCATGTTGTAACCCAACTTTAGGTCCTACAGAATAGCAGTATGTTTTAAGATCAGCACTTTATTATATCAGTGTTGGGACATGGCAGCATTACAAAATATTCTGCAACTAAAATGCTTCATCATTAATTTTTCTTCTCAGTCCAGTACCTTATCCACTAAGCTATCGCTGCCTTTATTAAATATTTTTGACTGCAACTGTAAATTGTGTACAGTAAACTGTAACTTGATTTGATATTGTGGAAGCCAACGGCTTGCTGTCACAGAGATGTAGGTGGGCGGCCGTCTCGGGTTCCTGGCAGTGGAAGCATGGTATCCCATGATGCAGTGCACCCATTTACATTTACAGATTTGGCACTTAGCAGACGATTTCATCCAATCCACGATTTCACCGTTGTGACTATATAATCCAAGCTACTGTGTGCTAAAGGTCTTGCTCAAGAGCCCAACAGTGGCAAACTGGCAGTGGTGGGCTTGAACCGACAACCTTCTGATTACTAGTCCAGTAACTTAAGCACTAAGCTACAACTGCACCCACAGCCAAAACATTAATAAGGGTTAAACTGGACTTAATGGTAAAATAGTTTTAGGGGCATTGTGTAAAAAGTTGTGTTTGAATTGATGTAGCGCATTTTGTGTTTGTGGCTTGGTTGGTAGTGGTAGTTGGTAGTGGTCACTGCCTGTAGGTACATTGGGATGTTTTTTGTGTGTCTGCATGGATTTCCTCTGGTTATTCTGGTCTTCATTTCCCTTCTCAAAACCTGAAAAAGGTGAATTTACTTCTGTAAACGAACTCTACACCCTCAGTTACACTGTAAGCCCGGATAAGTTCAATCTACTTACAAAATTTGAGGAAACCGGTTGCCTTAAAAAGTTAAGTAATTTATAATGAAAACTTGAGTTAGCATAACTTAAAACATTAAGTTATTACACCTAAAAGGCAAGTTGATTAAACTTTCTTTTTTTTGTTATACCAACTGCTTTTCCCAATAATTCTACTTATTATCTTGAGCTCAATGGAAAAAACTATTGATTTCTTCTTAGTTTTCATGTTAATTACATTTTAAATATGAATTACAAATGTTTATAGAGAAACAGACACAATTATAAAATTATTTTTCTTTATTTCACTTCAGAAGTATTTACTTAAAATACAACATGTCTAGAAAACATCTTTAAAACTGTACAAACTGTGTATAAAGTTCTGATGAAACACAAACAGCTCCTCACAGTAACCATGAACCTGTAAAACAACAAAAAGAAACAAGAAACAGAAGTATTAAAATCAACATTAATAGCATTAATTTAAGGATTAAAATAAAGCAAGCCAGCACACTCTTTGCTTCGTATGAAGGCTAGCATGCTAACATGCTAGCATGTAGCCTAAATACGGCAAATAAAGCAGCGCTGTTTGATTATTTATTTAGTGTCAACATTAAGATCATTTATTTTAAACAAAATTGTTAAGTAAAGTACAACACTTACCAAAATTAGACGGAAGATGAAAAAGCACCATCAGATTGGTGTACATGCTACTCAAAAATAGCATAATGGGAAGAAAATGTTTGTCCACTTAGTTTAACAAAGGTTCCACTTCACAAAAGACATTTGAGGAAGACAAGTTTACTTTTGCAAAAAGCCTTAAATGAAAAGTAAAAAGTAATTTGCAACAACAGGTTACAAAAGTTAAAACAAATGGCTGCCTGATTCACCAACAGCGAGCTGAAAAAAGGCGACTTACATGTAAATGGTGGCGTTTTTCTGTTTTATTACCTTAACTTAACTTTTTTAAGTTAATCTGATAGAAAAATAATTTTTTTTGTTTAGTAAACTTAAATCTTTTAGCACATTTAAATGTGTACTCAAATTAGTACAATGTACTCTGCATTTTATAGTAGAGCAAAAAAACTTAAATAATTTATGTATGTTGTACTAAAAATGTTTGATTAAATATAAAGTCCGGGCTTACAGTGTACACACACAACACCCTAAACCTATAAAGTGTCTTAATAAATTTCTATAAAGAAACAAATCAACCCCCACTTTGACCTTTTAAAGAACCTGTTGTTCAGCCATGATAATAGCCATAGCAGTTACTGTGTGTGATTGAGCGAGGAAATGAATTAATGTGTGTGTTGCATGGCATTGATTGGCACCCTGTCCAGGGGGCATTTCCACTTAATTTCCAGTGTTTCCTGATAAGCCTTTGATCCACAACACAATTTCTGATAATGGTGTGAAACTAAGGGGCGGTACTGTAGCAAATCATGCAGTGTGGTTGCTGCATGGTAACAGTGTCCTGAGAACACGGGTTTGAACCTTCTTTCAGTAACCATGTATAATCAGTAACGTATTTTGCTCTTGTGCCCTCCCACTGCTTTTTTTCTCGTCACATTTTTATAGGAATGGAGTTAACCAGAAAAAAACGCTTGTAGTTGAAACACTCTTGTGGCGTAGCTCTCTGTCTGCTGGAACAGAAGCACTTCGGAGGCAGTGATTTATGAAAACGGCTACACTTGCACTTAACGTTGCATCAGCAAGAAGTTAAAAGGTGGAACGCAGGGTTCAGGTTTGCTCCCGCTGTGAAAACATCTAAAAGAGCAATCAGACGACGCTTTTACAGAAACACAGCTGCGTTTCCACCGCTGTGAATGTAATGAGCTGTACAGGAAAAGAGAGCTCAGTGCTCCATTGTGTTTCCACCAGATTCAAACTGTTCCCACTACAGAAATTATAATTAACTCCTTAAACTTCTCATGTGATTTTAACCTTTATGGCTGAAATTGCATGAACAAAACACGTCCTAATCAAAAATAAAATGGGAGCTATTTTATAACCGTTTTTACAGCAACCCTTCCAGCTCGAGTGGCACAGCAGTCTAGTTCTCAAGTTCAGATCAGAGACTGACTAACAAATTGTTTAAAACTTTTACTTCATATCAGACAAATTAAAATCCCTGATTAATAGAGAAGAATTTTCATTCAAAACAAAAAACGTTTCCACCAACAACGCTCCTGTATAGGATACTAAGTTCTGAGTAGGCCTGTTTTGGAACAATAACTTGTTAGTTAGGGTGTATGACGGCGCTGCTATATGTTGCTGCTCTAGAAAAATCCAGCTCATTGGTCTGGTGCGTGTTTGAAGATTGAAGACGGTGGTTAAGTTGGTAGTGTGGGTACCACAAAGCACCAGAAACCTAAAAACCAGATGTCAACCTCAAAACAGCCGAAAAAATGTGAATTTTTTTCCGTAAATTGTGTGTGATTGAGTTGCCTGGCATTGGATTGGCACCCTGTCCAGGGGGCATTTCCACCTAATTCCTAGTGTCTCCTGGTAGGCTTTTGATCCACAGCACCAATTATGATAATGCTGTGAAACTGTAGCAAAACAGGCAGAAACATAAAAACAGCAGATATAGCCTAAATAATTTGGGCATTTCTATACGTCAAAGTGTTATATAAGTTTGTATTATATAGTTTACTATGAAATAGATTTGTACATATGTACCTGGGTTTGGTTGAAAATCCTGAACTATGTGGTGTCCAGGTTGACAATTTTTTGTATCTACCTTAAATGGTCTCAGATTTTGTTTTGAAATCATTATTAATCTAATTTATGTAAAATCTGAGACCATTTAAAGTAGATACAATGAAATGTCAAGTTTGTGGACAACGCATATATTTACTGAGTTCAAGAGGGTGGGAGGAGTAGTAATCGGTCGTGTCTGAGAGACTAAGAGACGCTTATAGTCCGGATTTAGCTCCATCTGATTTACATCTTTTTGGACGCTCAAAGAAGCTTTAAGGGGAAGAAGATTTTCATGTGATGATGATGTGATGATGATGATGATGTGAAAGCAGCGCTGCATCAGTGACTACGAGCTCAACCAAAAACATTTTTTGCTGACACATCAAAAAGTTGGTATGGCGCTGAAAAAATTCATCGAAAGGTGACGATGTAGAAAAGTGATGAAATTTGTTTTTGAAATTCTTAATAAACAGAGTTTAAAAAGTGTGGAGGCTATTTAAAGAACACTTGTAATTTACTATAAAATAGATTAATACATATGTTTCTGGGTTTGGTTGAAAATCCTGAACTCAGTGAATATATGGGGTGTTCAGATATTTTGATAATTTATTGTATCTACTGTAAATGTTCTCAAATTTTGTGGAAAAATTACATTATTTTTAAGTTCTAGTTCTCATGGTTTGTATGTTATATATACATCGATCAGCCATAACATTAAAACCACCTCCTTGTTTCTACTCTTACTGTCTATTTTATCAGCTCCACTTACCATATAGAAGCACTTTGTAGTTCTACAATTACTGACTGTAGTCCATCTGTTTTTCTACATACTTTTTTAACCTGCTTTCACCCTGTTCTTCAATGGTCAGGACCCCCACAGGACCACCACAGAGCAGGTATTATTTGGGTGGTGGATCATTCTCAGCACTGCAGTGACACTGACATGGTGGTGGTGTGTTAGTGTGTGTTGTGCTGGTATGAGTGGATCGGACACAGCAGCGCTGCTGGAGTTTTTAAACACCTCAGTGTCACTGCTGGACTGAGAATAGTCCACCAACCAAAAATATCCAGCCAACAGCGCCCCGTGGGCAGCGTCCTGTGACCACTGATGAAGGTCTAGAAGTTGACCAACTCAAACAGCAGCAATAGATGAGCGATCGTCTCTGACTTTACATCTACAAGGTGGACCAACTAGGTAGGAGTGTCTAATAGAGTGGACAGTGAGTGGACACGGTATTTAAAAACTCCAGCAGCGCTGCTGTGTCTGATCCACTCATACCAGCACAACACACACTAACACACCATTACCATGTCAGTGTCACTGCAGTGCTGAGAATGATCCACCACCTAAATAATACCTGCTCTGTGGTGGTCCTGTGGGGGTCCTGACCATTGAAGAGCAGCATGAAAGCAGGCTAAAAAAGTATGTAGAGAAACAGATGGACTACAGTCAGTAATTGTAGAACTACAAAGTGCTTCTATATGGTAAGTGGAGCTGATAAAATAGACAGTGAGTGTAGAAACAAGGAGGTGGTTTTAATGTTATGGCTGATCGGTGTATACAGTATATATTTAACAGAAATTGACAGATCTGAGACATTTCACTGTGTATATAAACCTTCAAGCTCAGCTGTATAATTACACTGAATGCTTATTTAAAAGAGTAAAATGTAAATGAATAAAATTAATAATATATTTATGAATATTTAGTAGCTGCCGTTTTCTGGTTATGCTTTCAGTGAGTCTAAAGAGTCACAGTAAAGTGAATAGCTCACCAGACATCACTAAATAACTCATTCACATTCATAACTGGAGACGTTTAAAAGAAAAAAAAAAGCAGGCATGGCGGATGGTGGCATTAAAATACGGTGGGTAATGTACCATCATTAACATCAAGACAACGGCCATTTAAATAACATGAGGTTTTAATGCATCACTTCACATCACTTCATCATTTTAAATGCCACAGTTTAATAAGCAACACTGAGCACCTAAAGTGCCTCCAATAAAATAATTCACTCGTTTATTTATTCACAATTAAAAGCACACTTCAATAAATATCTACACGCTTAATGGACAAAAGTATTGGAAAACTGGACAATGATTTTGTTCTGCATCTTATAACAAATCCATGGGCATTTATATTAAATTGCTCCCTCTTTCCTTTATTGATTTATCATCGTCAGTCACGTGACCCCCGGAGCTCTATACAGCTTCGTAAATGTAAATGACTACTCAAAGCTAGTATATAACCGTCTAATTAATAGGCATGTCCAAAGTCCGGTCGGATTTTATATGGCCCGCATCTTCTGTCTGAAATTGCATTACTTGTAGCCCGCCAGCACTGTCAGACAGAAAAAACAAATAAATTATCGTCGCTGTCCGATGAAAAACACGTATCTCCACTTTTGGTGTTCTTTTTTTTTTTTACATGTGTTGATTGTGGGTATAAATTTGTCTGTCCATAGCAGCGAATATCAAAATGATCAATGAAAACATAAAAAAATTACGCAATCTCTTTAACGAGTATCTCCACTGGCTGCAAAATGTTTCATCTCTACAGTTTATTCAGGCTATTCAATCACATGGTTGTAAACATGATTTATATCTGTGATGTTTGTAGTGTTTTAAAAACACATCTGTATCTGATATTTATATGGACTAAGCATTTACATGGACTGTGTTAATTAACACAATTGAACTTTTTTATAGCTACAGTCAATAATTTGATTTACAAAGTAAAGATATTGTCTGGAACCCTGACTGTTTAGGTATTTAAAGGTTTTAAATGGTAATTTAGAACAGTATTTACCAGTCATGTTTCTTCACAACACAGTATTAAAAGTTTTGTTAATAGATCTATGAAATAATCGTATCTGTGTTTTGATGCTTTATTAATGAATTATATAAGATCACAATATTTTGAAAAGCATGATTTCTGAGTTAGCCAGATAACTTAAGCAAAATGTCAAGGTTTGTTTAATATGAACGTCTTTTTTTCTTTTTTTTCTTTTGGTTATGTGTGCCAGGAAATACTCCAAAGGTAGCCATGCATTGTTATAGTTTAAACTCAGACCATGTTTGGCACCTGAATGCTTACATTTGGTTGTTGTTCGCTGTGTGAAAATAAAATGATTAAATAACAGTGTATTATATGCATATTTTATTGTTTAAAATAATGTCATCAGGGACTGTTGGCCCTCGGGCACTTTCACATTATCAAATCTGGCCCTCCTAGAAAAAAGTTTGGACACCACTGGTCAAATACACGTGTCTGGTCTTCCTTTAGAAGGTTGTATCATTCAACTGAAGCATCTACCTGTCTGTTAGTAGCAGGCATCTGAAGTCCATATTCAGCCTGAAATACCTAGACAGCAGAAACAAATATCAGGCTTTACACATTAAACGTAAGGATATCATTAAAAAAGTTTAGGGTCTTGGTCAATACCAATAGCAGTTTATAATATTAGTATGTTTAACTTATATAGCGCCTTTCATATACCCAGAGACTCTTTATGTTTAGAAGCAAAATAACAATAGGAAAAGGAAAATAAGAAAACGAGAACCTATAGGAAGAAGAAAGAGATGGTGGAGCAGTCACGAACAGATTATGGAAGAGAGTTCCAAAGCTAGGGAGCAGTAGCACTGAAAGACCTTTCTATCAGAACCAGCATTAAAATCTTCAGCAATCTGAGCTACAGTAGCTCGTCTGTTGGATCGGACCACACGGGCCAGCATTCGCTCCCCACGTGCATCAATGAGCCTTGGCCGCCCATGACCCTGTCGCCGGTTTACCACTCTACCTCTGTCTTGGACCACTTTTGATAGATACTGACCACTGCAGTAGCTGCAGTTTTGGAGATGCTCTGCCCCATTCGTCTAGCCATCACAATTTTGGCCCTCGTCAAACTCGCTCAGATCCTCACACTCGCCCATTTTTCCTGCTTCTAACATCAACTCTGAGGATAAAATGTTCACTTGCTGCCTAATATATCCCCCCCACTAACAGGTGCCATGATGAAGAGATAATCAGTGTTATTCACTTCACCTCTCAGTGCTCATAATGTTATGCCTGCTCGGTGTATATATGTATATATTGTTGTGGCTCAAACACATTCAGTCAAAAATTAGTAAGGGTGTCCCAATACTTTAGTGTAAAGAAAATTATAATTCTTCATTCATGTACACAAGTTACTCATTCCAGGGTTACTTTACTGTTGTTCTGCATCATATCAACACAAAACATGAAAATGTTTATCCTGGTCTGGGTGCCACACTGAGTGAGTGTTTAAATCCACAGAGGACAGTCGACATGGCAGTTGTTGTATTGAGATTACCCTGTTCCCCGTTTCAATCTGGGCTTCCTCCATAATACCCTGAAGTCATGCAGTGGGTGTGTTGGCTGCTCAAAATTGCCCCCCCCCCCCCCCCCAAGATGTGTGCAAGTGAGTGCATGTGTGCGGTCTGCACGGTCATACGTTCCTGCCTCGCAGCCGACGTTTCCGATTGCAGCACGCCACGACCATGACCAGGATGAACTGGAGAGAAATTAATGAACTCTCACAATAACCGGGTTTCCATCCAAACTTTTCGCAAGTGTAATGTGCATTTACGAAATATTGGCAGAAAAAAAAAGCGAAAAATGTCACGTTTCCATCAACTACAGTTATGCGAAAAAACCTTTACATGACGTGTCAACGCGCTGCAGAGAAACAAGCAAGATGGAGAGATTTAATTCGGTTTTTGCTTTAAGTAGAATTATATTTACAACCATTTGCCATCTTTTTATGGTTATGTTGTTTGCAGCTAAGAGACGTCGGGCAGAACGAGCAATGGCCTGTCTAATGTGGGCTCAAATCTCCGTGCCATGGCGACGTTCACCTCGCATCTGGGAACGTAAACGAACTAAACAATTTTGGGAGCACATTGTGCAGAACCATTTTTCAGACGAGCTTTGGATCAAGAATTTCAGAATGTCAAAATCAGCCTTTGATAAGCTATGCACCATGATCGGGTCATCTGTAGAGCCAAAAGTTTACAGTCACCGGCCACCCGTGCCAACTGAAAAGAGGATTGCAATTGCCTTGTACAAGCTGGCCACTTGTGCGGAATACAGAGTAGTGGGCGAGACGTTCGGCAGAAGCGTAACAACAGTTCACCGTAGTGTATACGCTGTATGCCAAGCAATAACATCAAAACTAATGAAACATTACATCGTATTACCAAATGCGCAAGAGGCAGAAGAAATAGCACATAGCACAATTATGCAGCGCACCACATACCACAGGTGTACGGTGCACTGGATGGTTCACACATTCCAATCCTCCCTCCAGCAGTCGGGCACAGGGACTACGTAAATCGAAAGGGATGGCCATCGATTGTTTTGCAGGCACTTGTGGATGACCAGTTGTTGATTCGTGATGTATGTGTGACGCAGCAGTCTTTAAAACATCACACCTTTTCAGGTACACTACACACATTGACAGTCATTCAGTTTTAAACTATATATATACAGTATATATAGTATGTGTGTGTGTGCATATATATATATATATATATATATATATATATATATATATGTATATATATATATATATATATAATATATACACTGTATATACTGTATATGCACACACACACATACAGTATATATATATACAGGGTGAGTCAATCATGTGACTTAGAGCGTGAAACGTCATCGTTTATTCGCAAAACCCGTTTCCATCCCCTTTTTTTACATTTCGGCGATGCGATATTCTAACTTTTCCACCTCGTTCAAGCGTGAAAACTTTTTTTGCGATATTTGGGTCTTTTTTCGAATTTGAGCTTTTCCATTCAGGTTTTTTTTAATTCGCAAAAAAGTTGGTGGATGGAAAACCCTCTAGTGCAGCTTTGGCTGGTTATAAACACACACACACACACACTGGATTTGTTGTGAACTTCATTTTTTAATCGTCTGATCTCTCTTTGTAAGCAGTCAAGGTCGTAACTCTGAGTGCAGTTTTCTGCCCTGATCGAATTTGAATGTAATCCTCTTTTTGGCGCGCGCCCCGCAGAGTGCGTTACTGTAAGCAACCTTATCAATCTGACTTTCACCAGACGAGCCTGCCGAGGAGTTCACGACCCGCGCTAATCTTTTTACTCTCAGCAGCGTTCAGACCGAACCTCGAACAGGACGAATTTTATCATCGCGTGTCCTCCTCAACTCGACCGAACCGGTCCGGCATCTCCCGGCGTCTGTTTCTGAGGGTTCAGTCGACTATCCTGTGCCTTTGAGTTCTCCTCTACGTGCTTATCATCCGGCAGCAGCTGTTGTGAATCCAGGGCGAACAGAAAGCTTAGCAGGAAGTCCTGAATCCGCTGTGTACGGGGAAGGAAATCATCAGATTGTGAGTTGGCTGGAAGTTTGGGAGACAGTGGTATCTGTGACAGACCTTCAGACAGAGGACAGTCACTTCGCTTTCTGTCTGTGAATGCAGTCAGTCAGTGTCAGCTCCTCACCCTTATCACCCATCAGACCCTGCACAGTCAGTTTTTGTTTACCTTTAACAGGAGTGGGGTTTCACCAGCAGTGAATCGTGTGTGGATTTAAACCCGGTTAGAAAATCTGCTGCTTTAAACATCAGAGAGGGCTTAGAACACGCCTCAGTTTCAGCATCTGGATTGAAATATTCATTTCTATTAAGGTCTTTAGGTGGGCAGTGGTAGCTTGGTGCTTAAGGTACTGGACTAGTAATTGAAAGGTTGCTGGTTCAAGCCCTTATTCTTTTAAGTTAATTCAAGACCCTCAATTACTCATTTAGATTTATGGCACTTGGCAGAGCCTTTTAACCAAAGCGACTTATATCAGCTCCACTTACCATATAGAAGCACTTTGTAGTTCTACAATTACTGACTGTAGTCCATCTGTTTCTCTGCATACTTTGTTAGCCCCCTTTCACCCTGTTCTTCAATGGTCAGGACCCCCACAGGACCACCACAGAGCAGGTATTATTTAGGTGGTAGATCATTCTCAGCACTGCAGTGACACTGACATGGTGGTGTGTTAGTGTGTGTTGTGCTGGTATGAGTGGATCGGACACAGCAGCGCTGCTGGAGTTTTTAAACACCTCAGTGTCACTGCTGGACTGAGAACAGTACACCAACCAAAAATATCCAGCCAACAGCGCTCCATGGGCAGCGTCCTGTGACCACTGATGAAGGTCTAGAAGATGACCAACTCAAACAGCAGCAATAGATGAGCGATCGTCTCTGACTTTACATCTACAAGGTGGACCAACTAGGTAGGAGTGTCTAATAGAGTGGACAGTGAGTGGACACGGTATTTGCTGTGTCCACTCACAACTGTGGCAACCTGGTAGAGGTGGCTTGATCCAGCAATTTTCTGATTACTAGTCAAGTACCTTAACCGCTGAGCTCCCACTGCCCCCAAAATAAATCCCGTTTTTACTCCCTTTGGCAGACGCTTATATCCGGGGTACTGAAGTGGAGGAGCGGTAAAGTACTCTAGCCCACTACTGCTGAGGTCTGGGGATCTGGTTCAAATCTCAGCGGTGCTATCGGCGGTTCTGGCGCCTGTGTGGATGTGATTGGGTTTTATGTTTGACTCTGGTGAAGAGATTTCTGTTCCATGTTTTTGTACCTCCAATCGTTGGTTTGTACTGATGTTCCACCTTAAATATAACTGTGTGTGTGAAGTGTTGTGGGAATTCAAAATAACCCCTAAAGATTGACACAGACAACCGGGATAATGATGAAAGCAAATAATCAATTTATTACTCAGCTGAGGACCAATCTCATAATGCAAACGCTCACACAGCTTTACAGAGAAAAAAGGTGTATACCGTCCGCCCTATTGCAGCATTTATACCCCGCTTTAATGCCCCTTCAGGCTAACTCTGCTCAGCGACCCAGCTCAAGGTCAACCGTCCACACTAAACTTGTTTATCATCCTACAAGAATAGTCAATTTGTTAGAAACATGGCGTACTTCCATAAGAATGCACAAGTATCAAAACCGCACGCGCACCCCCGCACACACAGTCCTGACACCCATGCATTCCCACGGAAGCAAGAAGCCCATGCCAAGGTCAACAAGAAACCTTCCAAAAGTCTCTTCTACCTCTGCTAATTACACTAAGAAAGCAAAAACTTATGAGTTTAATGCAAATAACTAATAAAATATAAAATTTCCAGTCACAGAAGCTCACACAGCCCATGTGAATATATGACACATCGTAGTTAAGTATCTTAATAATTACTAGGCTTGGTGGGTAGCACTGTCACCTCACAGCAAGAAGGTCCTGGGTTTGATTCCCAGGTTGAGCAATCCGGGTCCTTTCTTTGTGGAGTTTGCATGTTCTCCCCGTGTCTGCGTGGGTTTCCTCTGGGAGCTCTGGTTTCCTCTTACAGTACAAAGACGTGCAAGTGAGGTGAATTGGAGATAGGAAATTGTCTATGACTGTGTTTAACTTGAACTGTTCTGTCATGAATGTAACCAAAGTGTGTAAAACATGATGTTAAAATCCTAATAAATAAATAATAATTACTAAACTCACCTAAATTTTAGTAATTCAACACACACGCAAAATATTGGTAATAAAATGCAAACTAAAAGATATTTCTCTGTATATTTCATGAACTGGGTTGCCAGGTAGTTATAAAAGTGCATTTAATGGGTCTGTCAAGTTTAAATCTTTTGATGCTTGGGTGGCACAGCGGTAAAACACACTAGCTCACCAGTGCTGAGATCTCTAGCTCTCTATTGGCTGTGTGTCTGCAGGGGGAGGGACATTGACTGATGGTGCAAGTGCGGCCTTTGCTAAACGGTCAAGGTGCTTGCAGGGAAGGGGGTGGCTGAACACAGATGGCAGTGGGTTGCTCACCACACCTCATACTGTTCTCTGTGAGACCCCGTTCCTGGTAGGTGAAAAGAAGCGATCAGCTGGATCAAGTGAAAAAAAGGAGAAATAAATATAGTACAATACAATACAATACAAGTGCGGCCTCTGCTGAACGGTCAAGGTGCTTGCAGGGAAGGGGGTGGCTGAACACAGATGGCAGTGCGTGGCTCCTCACACCTGATACTGTTCTCTGTAAGACCCCGTTCCTGGTAGGTGAAAAGAAGCGATCAGCTGGATCAAGTGAAAAAAAGGAGAAATAAATATAGTACAATACAATACAATACAAGTGCGGCCTCTGCTGAACGGTCAAGGTGCTTGCAGGGAAGGGGTGGCTGAACACAGATGGCAGTGCGTGGCTCCTCACACCTGATACTGCGCTCTGTGAGACCCCGTTACTGGTAGGTGAAAAGAAGCGATCAGCTGGATTGTGTGAGGAAATAAATACAATAAAATAATAATAATGATCTCTTACATTTGCAGACGCTTTTTTAAAACGACTACTGTTAGCACTAAGTACAGTTCAAGCAATTGTGGGTTAAGGGCCTTGCTCAGGGGTCCAACAGTGGAAACCTGAACCGACAACCTCACAATTACTAAAACAGTACCTTAACCGCTGAGCCACCACTGCCAATACATCTTTGAAAAATACTCCTGATTCAGCCTAAGTCCAAAACAATTGAGACTAAATGAAAAGGAAGATTCACTGCTGTGCCCACTCTACCAGCTGTGCCACTGTGCCATCCTAAAATCATTTCCACCTGAAATAAAAACTATATAATAAATAATACGGTACTAAACTTCGTGTTCATTGGATCTCAACTGGTGAGCTCTTATACCAACCAAAACTTCTTCCACCTTCAGCTTCCCTATGAACCCACTGGTCTGAGTGTTAGACGTTCCTTGACTCTCCGTACACACACCAGCTGACTGTCTCGTCCTTGGCGCTGTCCTGTTGGCACCTTGGCAAACTCCATCATGTCCTGACAGTGCTACAGACACTTTGGACAGAGACGTACAGACAGGCCTTTAGGAGCTTGGAGGGAACACAGACTTCTCCTACGTTCCATCACAGGCTTTGATTCATGTCTCTGCCTCTCCGGTTTCAGAAGGAAGCGCCGGCCGCTGGTGACGTGAGCGGCGTGTTTATATCCTGCAGCGAACGACAGAAAGCAGTTCCAGTCTCTGAGTCGGGTTCATCACTGTAGACGCCTGTGCCCGGGAAACCGTGGCGAGATGACAGAGCGCACATCAGCTGTGACGGCTGGATTAATGGCAGCTTGAAAAGAACCCGACTCAGCACTGCTTTACTAAAATAAAAAAACAGTAAAGCAAATTCAGGTTTTGCAGCTTTGGCTCCGGCGGCACGGTGGGTAGCACTGTCGCTTTACAGCAAGAAGGTCCAGGGTTTGATCCCCAGATGGGGCGGTCCGGGTCCTTTCTGTGTGGAGTTTGCATGTGTCTCTGTGGGTTTCCTCCGGGAGCTCCGGTTTCCTCCAACAGTCCAAAAACACAGCCAGGTTAATTGGAGACAATAAATTGCCCTATAAGTGAATGTGTGTGTGTGTGTATGTGTGTGTGTGTGTGTCTGTCCTGCGATGGACCAGGGTGTTACTGTGTGCCTTGCGCCCATTGAAAAGCTGGGATAGGTTCCAGCCCAAACCCCACCAAAGCGAGCCTGATGAATAACCTATTTAGCTGTAAAATACTTGTTTCAGGTGGCACCACAGGATCTCCACAACTAACCACAAGAAACCTTTTTTTAATTAAATTATTTTTAATTAAATACAATTAGAAACATTAGCTTGTAGTGTATTTGCTTACAGTTGCTCTTTTCTCCCTATTATTCATGCATTTTCTCTCCTTTCTATCTGAATTTAGCGTAGCCAATTTGTCTTCCACTGCTGGAGACCCCAAATGCATCCGAGGAGGGTATATTTGCCCTCCGACAGGTGGCACAGTCCGACCCATCCTAATTCACCTGTACTTATCTGGTGGATTCGTGTGTCTCGCACAGGGTACATTTACATTTTATTTTACATTTATTTAAAGTGACACATTATATTGTCTAAGCAATTGAGGGTTAAGGGCCTTGCTCAAGGGCCCAACAGTGGGGCAGTGGTGGGGCTTGAACCAGCAACCTTTGGCTTACTAGTCCAGTACCTTAACTGCTAGGCCACAACTGTCCCAGGGAGAGTTATGCACTCATCTGCACGTTCCAGGCATCTTGGGCTACTAACCAGGGGCCTTACACAGTTTTAAAGACCCCGCCCCCTTTTAGTGTTTTCCTACCCAGCAGACTGGTGGCCAATTTGGTCTGCTGCAGGCACTAACAATTGTGCCCACTAGGGAATGCCCAGCTGACTGGTAGCAGACTTCAGAATCCAAGCACTGGTGTGCTAGCAGAAAATCCCGCTGTGCCACCCTGGGCGCCTCTACAATCGTTGCTTGTCAGTCACCTGTGTTTAGTAGTCTAGGCGCCATTTTTGCACCATTTTGGAGGTACTGTTTTACATTTACATTGGCGGCATTTAGCAGACGCTTTTATCCGAAGCTATTTACAATTATGTCTGAATACAACTCAAACAATTAAGGGTCACCTGGGCATCTCTATAATCAGTCTTCGTCAATCGTGTGAGTTTAGTGCCTGTGACGTAGCCTAGGCGCCATTTTGGAGGTACTGTTTTATATTTTGCATTTAGCAGATGCTTTTATCCAAAGTGACTTACAATTATGACTGAATACAGCACGAGCAATTGAGGGTTAAGGGCCTTGCTCAGGAACCCAACTTGGCAGTAGTGGGGCTTGAACTAGCAACTCTCTAATTACTAGTCCTTTACCTTAACCGCTAAGCTACCCTACTATTTAGTCTGTGGTACAGTAAATGTAGCAGTAAATACACTTGCATTACATTTACAGAAGCGAGTTGAGAGGAAAACATACCGAGACAAATGCAAGGATGCTAAGAAGTGTTATCTGGACAAATGATGACCTATTAACAGCATTGTTAAGCTAAGTTGCTCGTGAGTGGGTGGAACGACAATGATGTTGCCGCTTGTAGCGAAAAATTATTGTATTGTTAACTTACAAGTGCCTGTACAAAGCAAATCCTATTGTTGGGTGGGGGGGGTGCCAGTCTACCTTAACAACCACTGGAATCAGGCAGTGTACACAAGATGCCATAGTGGACACTCCAGAATAACATACAAAGCTGCCCCATATTGTGCAGCATGTCAAACTCAGCTTACAATAAAACATTTAATCCTGTAATGTTTCATTTATGATCCTGAGAGACGACAGATCCTAACAGCAAACATCAGGAAGGAACCGTTCAACAACACTCAAGCAAACACACTCCTAACATTCCTGTCAGTAACAAAACTAAAGCAACACACAGAATAGACATAATTTCATTAAATAGAATAAAATACAACAGAATAGCGAGTAAAAGACGTATAACAATTTCCTCCCATGAACACGGACCAAGTGCAGACATGGTGTTAAAAACTAAACACTAACTAACCAACTTACAAGTGCAAATAAATTACAGCTATTTAAATTCCACATAACTGTACGTCGTTCTGTCCACCACTGATTTGCACACACACTTAAAAACAATGGTTCTTTATTAGAGACAATGGTTCATTTACTTTTGCATTATAAGAATGCTTCTTCAGACTGACAGGCAATGTGCTGTAAATGAAAACGAAAAAGTGTTCTGTTATTGTTACAATGTAAGTTCTAGTTTTAATACTTCATCTGGTTGTCAAAATGTTCAACAATGAAACAGTCAAGAATAATGAAAATGAAAAAAGTAATTATACATACTTTATTGTTCATGCATGACTGGGTCAAAATCAACTCTATTTATACACAAGAGTGGGTGGACACTATATGTATAACAAGCTATACAAATCCTTTACCTAAGTACATTACAGTTTTGTATTAATATTACGGCTGTAATAATGTAAATGTTACATTTTAATGCTGTAACTGTAGCTCCAGGTTTAATACAGAACAGACTTGACCAGTGAATACCTCCAAAATGGTGGTTAACTCACAATCCACTTCTGTTTTAGACACTGTTTAAGTCGCTTTGGATAAAACGTCTCTGTTAAATGCTATAAACGTAAATCTTCTATAAGTGCATGTGAACTTTAGATTTTATCTGCATACTAAAAGATTAAATAAAAGGATGGGGGGATTTTTTAAACAGCACACCAAGCGGAAATCACTAAACCTTGTTAAATGCTTTAATTTACCTTAAATAATAATTTACCGTAAATACGTAAAATAGAAGCCTTATTTTTTTTAATCTAGTTTGTTGTACATGAAAGTGAAACCTTTTGTTTAAAAAGGAAACAGTCAGAAACGCGTACGTAAAATGTGATTATACATTTATTATACATTTATACTTTATTGATCATGCATGACTGGCTCAAAATCAACTTTATTTATACACAAGACAAACACTTCACTTAAGTAATTAATTACAGCTTAAAACAGAACAGACTTGACCACTGAATACCTCCAAAATGGTGGTTAACCCACAATACACTATACACTTTGGATAAAACGTGCCTGCTAAATGCTATAAATGTAAATCTTCTATAAGTGCATGTAAACGTTTGAATTGTTGTCATCTGCATATGCAAAGGTAAGAAAAAAAGGCTTTTTTTAAACAGCACACCTTGCGTAAACCACTAAACCTCCAAAAATGCTTTAATTTACCTTGTAAATACATAAAAAAGCCTTATTGTTTTATTCTATTTTGTTCTATGAGAAATGCTCAAACAGACAAGTAAAATTGTTGTTTAACAAGGAAACAGTCAGTAACATATAAAAAAGCAATTATACACACTTTATTGTTCATGTATTACTGGCTCAAAATAAACTCTATTCATACACAAGACAAACAAGATGACGCCTCAGCACACAGAGTAACCGTAGGTGGACACAATGTGTATAACGAGCTATACATGTCCTTTACTTAAGTTATTACATTTTTGTATTAATTTAGTTTATTATTTAGGAAGTATCGCACCATTTCATTAAGAAAATAAGTAAACAACAAAGAAAATGCTCCAGGTTCAATACAGAACAGACTTGACCAGTGAATACCTCCAAAATGGCAGTTAACCCACAATCCACTTCTGTAAAACGTGCCTGTTAAATGCTGTAAATGTAAATCTTCTATAAGTGTATGTGAACTTTTGACTTGTCAACTGCATTTTAAAAGGTAAGAAAAAATAATAGCTTTTCTAAACAGCACGCTTAGCGGAAATCATTGAACCACTTTAAATGCTTCAATTTACTTTGTAAAGACAGTAAAAAAAAAAAAAGCTTTATTATTAAATTTAGTTTGTTGTACAAGAAATTCTGACAGATGAGTGAAACTGTTTAACATACAATAGAGACAGAATGAGAAACTAAGAGTCGTGGTATCTTCCTTTGTGCTCTTATGGATGCCTGATTAATTTTCCACTTGACTGGAAGTATTTACCCCCCCCCACCACACACACACACACACACACACACACACACACTTTCCTCAATCACCTTAAAGTGCCATCTTTCAGCTGTAATATCTGCCCAGTGATGGAGAGGTCAGAGGCACCTAAGCGGCAGAAATAATGAGCTTTGAGTAGCGCTGAACTGAAGAAGAAAAAGAAAAAAACCACAGACAAGAACACAAAGAAAAAGTTCAAGGAAAAAGGTCGCTAACAACATGCATTATCTCCACAATGTCTCACCAGTGCACTCTAATTGCTTTCTCTGTGCTGGAAGGTTTTAGCACGCCGTGGAGGACCGGAGCGCTTCTTCAGGGTCGAGGAACACGAATGTACAACACTGACAGAGGAAAGAAAGAGAGAAATGCACTCGGGCTGAAGGCTCAGTATAAACACCAACTCTGACTCTAGAAATGTAAGAACATGGTTCTAGAAATGCTAAACCTTGGGGACAATAAACTGTGTGGAAAAAGTATTTGCCCCCTCAAGATTGACTTCAGATTTGAGACAATGTGGACATTATGGGCAGCATGGTGGCTTGGTGGGTAGCACTGTCACCTCACAGCAAGAAGGTTCTGGGTTCGATTCCCAGATGGAGCGGTCCGGGTCCTTTCTGTGTGAAGTTTGGATGTTCTTCTCATGTCTGTGTGGGTTTTCTCTGGGTGCTCCGGTTACCTCCCACAGTACAAAGACGTGCAAGTGAGGTGAACTGAAAAGATACAAAATTGTCCATGACTGTGTTTGATATTAAAGACTTGAACTGGTGAACCTGTTGTAACCAGTAACTACCGGTCCTGTCATGAATGCAACCAAAGTGTAAAACATGACGTTAAAAGCCTAATAAATACATAAATAAATACAATGTGGACATTCATACACTATATGGACAAAAGTATTGGGACACCCCTTCTTATTATTAAATTAATGTGTTTTAGCCACAACAATTGCCAACAGGTGTAATAAATTACTGATATGACAGAAATTATATGCTTTCAACTTTGCAACAGTTTAAGGAAGGCCCTTTCCTGTTCCAGAAGCAAGATCTATAAAGACATGAAAAAAAGCTTGGTTTAAAGAAACTCCAGTGTCCTGCACAGAGCCCCACTGAACAGCTTTGAAATGAACTGGAACATCAACATCAGTGCCCAGCTATACAAATGCTGTCATCTTTTGATTGAATGGGCACAAATTCTCACAGACATACTTTAAAGTCTTGTGAGAAGCCTTCTTAGAAGAGCGGCTGTTGTTATAGCTGAACAGATCACATAGAGGTCAGTCTGCTTTAAAAGCAATTGTTTTTGAAAAGGGACAACCAACAAGCTCATGGTCATGCCTCTGGAGGTCAAGAAGCGGGATATTTCGCTAGCACACCAGTGCCGAGATTTTAAACTCCTCGGTTCAAAACTCGGCGTTGCCAACGGTCGGCTGGGCGCCATCTAGCGGGCATAATTGGCAGTGCCTGCAGCAGACATGTCTCTGCTAGGCCGGGATGAGTGGACTATGTGGGTAGGGTCTTCAAACGCTGTGTAAGGACTCCGATTGGCAGATAGAGAGGCGCCTGTGTAGAGCGCATGAGTGAAAAAGGGTTCTGCTGAGGGCTGGGTGCGGGTCGGAGGAGGCGTGAGCAGCAATATACCAACCTCGACTGCAATCGGGGATCCACCAGCAGCGGAAGACAAAATTGAAAACTCTAAATCTGGGAGAAAATGGAAGAAAATGCATCAATAAAATAGAAAGAAAAAGTCTCAGCTGATGTTCCAGTTCATTTCATTTAAATGTTTAGTGTGGCTGAGGTATTATTATTTTTCCATATGTATATTTTGTATAATTTGCCCATGTCCTAATTTATTTGGAATGTGCTGCCAGCATCAAAATAGGGATTATTCTATATTTACAAAAAAAAAAAAAAAAAAAAATCAATCAAATTAATGAGATAAACCCCTAAATATCCTATTAATGATGTTTTCAATTATATACCTGTAAACAACAGATCAGACATTGCTGTCACCCATACATCGACCAGGCATAACATTATGACCACTGAAAGGTGAAGTGAATAACACTGATTATCTCTTCATCACGGCACCTGTTAGTAGGTGGGATACATTAGGCAGTTGGAATGAAAACTGATATATATAAAATGAAACTCAATATTTATGTGGAATGAAACCAGGGCCGGCACTAGGACGCCCCAATTTTCATTTTGCAGTTTTCATTCCATATATGTCAAGTTTTATTTTATATATATCAGTTTTCATTCCATATATATCGAGTTGCATTTTATATTTATCGAGTTTCATTTTATATATATCAGTTTTCATTCCATATATATCAAGTTTCATTTTATATATATGAAGTTTCATTTTATATATATCGAGTTTCATTTTATATATATCAGTTTTAATTCCATATATATGAAGTTTAATTTTATGTATATCAATATATATATCGAGTTTCATTTTATATATATCGAGTTTCATTCCATATATATCAGTGTTTGCTATATATTTCCTATCTGTATATATATATATATATATTCCATACTTTCTTGTTTTTAAATATTCAGTACCTGTTTAACTTTACCTGAATCCTCCTCCACTGAATCCCTCCGCCTTCCTCCATCCCTTCATCCCTTCCAGCTCTCCTCTCCTGGGTTCACCTTCTCTTCAGCTGGTTTTTATCTGCGGTACGAGCGGCTCTGTTCCGTCTCTCCTCCGCTATATTACTTATGCATGCCACCGGGCATCAGATAAAAATATTATCCAAATCTCCAGCCCATTATTCTTCAGGATCTGTCGTCTTTATTCCACAGCATAAATAAGCGCTGACCTTAACCGAGTGAGAAACGCTCGAACACTGAGACAGGCCACCAGCACTCGCATTTACATTCCTGTCTGACTGCAGAGGACCGACACCAGACTGGCCGGAGCGCCTGCGTCTGTTTCAGGTGCATTTTGGAATCGGAAATGACTCGATTGAGAGAGAAAAAGGTGTGTGTGTGTGTGTGTGTGTGTGTGTGTGCGGGGATCCCAACAACACTGCTGTATTTGCTAAACTAAACTAGTCATTAATATGTTAGTGTCACTGCCAGGCTAAGAATGATCCACCAACCACACAACATCTGGTTAGTGTGAAGGGGTGACAAAGTGTACAGAGCACCAGATGGGCTACAGTCAGTTAATGTATACCCACATGTTCATCTGTAAAGTGTGGCTTGAAAATATGTACCATCCAGATGGAGATACAGATGATATTTGAGGAGGACCAGCACTGATGTTTCTTGTCACGAGGACAATCCGGTTACACCACACTACACCCGATTTATAACAGATCTAGAAATGAAGCTCTGATGATGACTTTACAGACGCTTTCTCTTTATTTATTGAACTGATGGTCAGTCTGTCCAGAACAGTAATGTGTGGGTCAATCAGAATAGATGTGGATTCATACACTATATGGACAGAAGTATTGGGACGCCCATTCTTAGTTTTGAATTCACGTGTTTTAGCCACAACGATTCCTAACAGGTGTAATAAACTACTTATATAAAGGAAATGCTTTCAACTTAACTGCAACAGTTTAGGGAAGGCCCTTTTCTGTTCCAGCATGCACCCATATGCACAAAGCAAGCTCTATAAAGACATGACGAAACTCCAGTGTCCTGCACAGAGCCCTGCCTCTACACTACTGAACATCTCTGGAATGATCTGGAACATCATCTGTGGCTTTCCTGACCAACATAAGTGCCCAGCCATACAAATACTCGTTTAAACTGAATGGACACAAATTCCCACAGACATACTTTAAAGTCTTATGAAAAGTCTTCTCAGAAGAGCGGCTGTTGTTGTAGCTAAATAGATCACATAGAGGTCACTCTCTTTTCATAGCATTTGTTTTTAAAATGGGACGTCCAACAAGCTTTCGGCCATACAGTGTATGTTTATCTTATCGTCCCGGTGGGGCCCTTATCATTCTCAGCACTGCAGTGACACTGACATGGTGGTGGTGTGTTAGTGTGTGTTGTGCTGGTATGAGTGGATCAGACACAGCAGCGCTGCTGGAGTTTTTAAATACCGTGTCCACTCACTGTCCACTCTATTAGACACTCCTACCTAGTTGGTCCACCTTGTAGATGTAAAGTCAGAGACGGTCGCTCATCTATTGCTGCTGTTTGAGTTGGTCATCTTCTAGACCTTCATCAGTGGTCACAGGACGCTGCCCACAGGGCGCTGTTGGCTGGTGGACTATTCTCAGTCCAGCAGTGACAGTGAGGTGTTTAAAAACTCCATCAGTGCTGCTGTGTCTGATCCACTCATACCAGCACAACACACACTAACACACCACCACCATGTCAGTGTCACTGCAGTTCTGAGAATGATCACCACCCAAATAATACCTGCTCTGTAGTGGTCCTGACCATTGAAGAACAGGGTGAAAGCAGACTAAAAATTTATGTAGAGAAACAGATGGACTACAGTCAGTAATTGTAGAACTACAAAGTGCTTCTATATGGTAAGTGGAGCTGAAAAAATGGACAGTGAGTGTAGAAACAAGGAGGTGGTATATATATATATATACTGTATATACGTATATATATATAGAGAGAGAGAGAGAGAGAGAGAGAGAGAGAGAGAGAGAGAGAGAGAGAGAGAGAGAGAGCGAGAGAGAGAGAGCTTCATCACAATTGGTTCTCCAGATCATCCACTGCTAGTGCAGGTTCCTTGACCAGTCAGCACAAGCCACAATTCTACTCCAGCAATGAATATTCTACCTTTTCCTTTACATACATGCATAGCCAATCCTCGGACCGCTGTGCCACCCGAGCGGCGGGGTAGATACTTTTACTGATCCTTCCAAACTGTGCCCATGTGCACATAACAAGGTCTGAGAAGTCACGGTGTGACAAGATCAGTGTGGGAGGACTTCAGTGGCCCTCAGAGCCCGGACTTCAACCCCGCTGAGCACTTCTACACGGATTATGCAACCTCCCGGTACGACCGGCGACTTGTTAGATGGTTGCTAGGGTTCTGCTTTGGTTTATGTGGTAGCTTTGGTATCTAAGGTGGGTGGAAATCACGCCGAGTTTGTGCTGTAATTCTGTCCTAATTGACAGAGAAACAAAATCATTTATTCTTCTCTTGAAGTGAGGAACTGGATCAGTCACAATAAGTGCAGAGCAGAAATACACTCACCCAATCACTCGGTCATTCATTTACTCACTCATATACATCTAGCAGCAATTTAGAGCAGCCAATACACCTTCTGCATGCTTTCGAAAGGTGTAGAAACCGGAGTAACAAAAGAAACGTGGACGCAGGTGCAGCGTGAAACTCGTCACAGGCAGTAACACGTAAAGATCAAACCCAAGTTCTCAGGACCAATTGTGCTGTGTAATTAGTATTTGGGTGCAAGAAAAGCCTGGTTTTGATTCCCCAATTGGGCAACCAAGGTCCTCTCTGTGTGGAGTTTGCATGTTCTCCCCGTGTCTGTGTGCATTTTCTCCCTCAAGTCTAAAGACATGCTTTGTAGTTCTACAGTTACTGACTGTAGTCCATCTGTTTCTCTACATACTTTGTTAACCTCCTTTCATGCTGTTCTTCAATGGTCAGGACCCCCACAGGACCACCACAGAGCAGGTATTATTTGGGTGGTGGATCATTCTCAGCACTGCAGTGACACTGACATGATGGTTGTGTGTTAGTGTGTGTTGTGCTGGTATGAGTGGATCAGACCCAGCAGGGCTGCTGGAGTTTTTAAACACCTCACTGTCACTGCTGGACTGAGATTAGTCCACCAACCAAATATATCCAGCCAACAGCCCCGTGGGCAGCGTCCTGTGACCACTGATGAAGGTCTAGAAGATGACCGACTGAAACAGCAGCAATAAATGAGCGATCGTTTCTGACTTTACATCTACAAGGTGGACCAACTAGGTAGGACTGTCTAATAGAGTGGACAGTGAGTGGACACAGTGTTTAAAAACTCCAGCAGCGCTGCTGTGTCTGATCCACTCATACCAGCACAACACACACTAGAACAGGGTAAAAGCAGGTTAAAAAAAAGCATGCAGAGAAACAGATGGACTACAGTCAGTAATTGTAGACCTACAAAGTACTTCTATATGGTAAGTGGAGCTGATAAAATGGATAGTGAGTGTAGAAACAAGGAGGTTGTTTTATTGTTATGCCTGATCGGTATATATGTGTAGTGCAATTTAAAATAATTGCGTTTATGAAACCTGCAATGCAAAGTGTCACATTGGAGATGTGCAAATGATTTTATTAGTCTGGTTTTATTTGGGTACTGCACTAGTAATCAAAAGGTTTCTGGTTCCAGACCCACTGCTGTCAAGTCGCCACTTAACCCTCAATTGTTTGAATTGTATTCAGTCATAATTGTAAGTTGCTTTGGATAAAAGCGTCTGGGGCGGCACGGTGGCTCGGTGGGTAGCACTTCGCCCCACAGCAAGAAGGTCTTGAGTTCGATCCCCAGGTGGAGCAGTCTGGGTCCTTTCTGTGTGGAGTTTGCATGTTCTCCCCATGTCTGTGTGGGTTTCCTCCCACAGTTTAAAGACATGAAAGTGAAGTAAAAGTATGTAAAACATGACATTAAAATCCTAGTAAATAAATAAATAAAAGCATCTGCTTAAAGCCACAAATGTAATTGTTTTCACTGTCTGTGAGTATTTATTTATTTATAGTAAAGATGATGTTAAGTCTTTTGCCTTTATAATCAACAAAGTGCAAAGCGAACACACACAGCATGCAGCGAGGATGTTCAGACCTATAAACGGGTTGGTGAGTGACTTCATCATCATCACTTCCTCTCCATTCTCTCGCACCTCAAAGCTGGTGGTTAGAAAGTGACCGCGTTCTCAATTATCCGAGTCACCAGGCTGTTTCAGCCGCGAGCTTCATCTTCCTCCCGGTGTTTCCATGACAGCTCGGAGCGGCCACACCGAAGTCAGGCTGATTATGAAGTGGGTGGCATCCAATTAAAATCCCCTAAATACCGTGCAATTACCCTCGTCAGTCACTTTTGTCTGGAACAGAAAGGAGATCTGTGATCTCCAGGTAACCACACTGAGCCCCTCATCAAGGCAGATCCGGTCTGAGTTTCAGCACTGAGAGGTAAAGACTAGAACACGCTGGTGTGGTGATACGGAAGCATTTATCATGATAAACTGTACGGCCCAAAGTATCTGGACACCTGACCGTGAGCTTGTTTGATAACTGCTCCTTGTGATCTTTAGCTATAACAGCCAATCTTCTGAGAAGGCTTCCCCCAACATTTTGAAGTATCTGTAGGAATTTGTGCCCATTCAGTCAAAAGAGCATTTATAGGTTTATATGGCCAAGCACAGAACAATTCAGCTCTTATTAAAGTCCCTCAAGTCTTTATGCTGATCAGATCTGCTGAATTTAACACAGGAACTATGCAGAACCATCATCAGATCAACGTTTGATACATCCCTCAGCCTCACATCCACCACGGTACCAAACTGGAACATTTCGTGTAGTAAATAACACGTTTAATTTATATAGATCTCTCCACATGCTCAAGGTGGTCTTAATATTTTGGCTCATTGGTGCAGGTATCAGTGTAGAAGAATATCAGTGCCTTTGAACTTTGCTGTCCGGGTCTCTCAAGACAAACGGATGGATCCCGGATCAAAACAAACCTCTTACCTGAAGCCTGAATACCCAAACTGAAGCTCTTTTATTTTGGACACATTATGAGAGGAACCATTTATTTGGAAAAGACGGTTGTGCTTGGAAGAGTTAAAAGTAAAGAAGGAAGAGGACAACCAGCAACAAGATGGATGAATACAAGTAGAGGAAAAATGAATGAGACATTAAAAAGCCTGAGTCACCAGGAGTCAGAATCCACAATTGAGCTTAATATTGATAATAATAATAATAATAATAATAATAATAATAATAATAATAATAACAACAACAACAACAACAATAATAATAATAATAATAATAATAACAATAATAATAATAATAACAACAATAATAATAATGATAATAACAATAATAACAATAATAATAATAATAATAATAAATAATATAATTAGTAATAATAATAATAATAATAATAAATATAATAAGTAATAACAATAATAACAACAACAATAATAATTATAATAATAATAATAATAATAAATATAATTAGTAATAATAATATTAGTCTTAATAATAATAATAAAAATAATTTGTAATAATACTAATAATAATAATAACAATAATAATTATAAATATAATTAGTAATAATAATAATAATATTAATAATAATAATAATAATAATAATAATAATAATAATAATAATACATTACCAACTGTGAACATATTAAAACCATAGACATTAGTCTGGAGTTGCTTCCTATTGCCACATTTGGGATTCTGCACCTTGTCAGTCATTAAGAGCATTTGTGAGTTAAGTCATGGAGATTGGACATGAAAACCTGGCTCACATTCAGGGCTCCAATTCATCCCAATAGTATTTAGTGAGGTTGAGGTCAAGGCTCTGTGCAGGCCACTAGAGTTCATTTTTCAAATTCTTGAAAACTATGTTTGTTTGTTTTTTTTGGGATATCACAGCAAGGGGTCGTCCACAAAATGTTGAGACAACGCTGGATGCATTTAATTTAATTTATATAATTAATTTTATACACCTGTTAGAAATAAGAGTGACTGACAGGCTACCTAATTACACCTAATCAGGAGGTTCACTTGTCAGTACACTCTCAGTGCAGGTCCCTAACCTAGATGTGTTGCATCAGGAAGGGCATCCAGCGTAAAACTGATCCACTGCGGGGACCATTAAATATTGTAGCAGCCAATATATATATATTTGGGGGCTCAAGTGGGGCAGCAGTTAAGTACTTTGGCCCCTTATATCTGGGGTTCAAATCCTGTAGCCGTTCGGACGTCTGCATGCACATGATTGGCTATTGTCTAGTTGTCTAGGAAAGTGGATGGCCGGGTATTGGGTAAAAATTGGACGTGCTAAAAATCTGAAACAAAATAAGTAATAAAAAAAGGAAAATTAAAGATCAAAACCCGAAACCCTTTGCAGCAGATACATCTCTGCAGTCTTTACACTGAATGTAGGCAGTTTATTCTATTGCATTTCTGAGATCAGACACTGATGTTGGATGAGAAGACCCGGCTCACAATCACTCTTCCAATTCATCCCAGAAAAAATGAAATGGGATTGAGGTCAGTGTCCTGTACAGGTCACTGGAGTTCCTCTACACTAAACTCATCATGTCTTGTCTTTATAGACCTCGATTTGTGCACAGAGGAAGAAGCTTGCATCAAAAGGAAAGTGTCTCCCAGTCATAAACATGTTATTTCACGTAAACTATATTGCCAAAAGTATTCACTCACTCATCCAAATCATTGAATTCAGGTGTTACAATCACTTCCATGGCCACAGGTGTATAAAACCAAGCACCTAGGCATACAGACTGCTTCTACAAACATTTGTGAAAGAATTGGTCGCTCTCAGGAGTGCATTGTGCCAAGTGTAAAGTTTGGTGGAGGGGGGATTATGGTGTGGGGTTGTTTTTCAGGAGTTGGGCTCGGCCCCTCAGTTACAGTGAAAGGAACTCTTAATGCTTCAGCATACCAAGAGATTTTGGACAATTTCATGCTCCCAACTTTGTGGGAACAGTTTGGGGATGGCCCTTTCCTGTTCCAACATGACTGCGCACCAGTGCACAAAGCAAGGTCCATAAAGACGGGGATGAGCGAGTTTGGTGTGGAAGAATAGAATAGAATAGAACAGAATAGAATGCCTTTATTGTCATTGCACAGTGCACAACGAAATTTTTGAGCATCTCCTTGACGGTACATGTATGTACACACAGACATATACAGTATATACACATGTATTTCCAAATAAACATATACACATCTAGATACAAAAATACACGTGTGGTTTTAAAGAACTTTAAATAAAAATAAGAAAAGAAGGTTATTGCACAGTCCCTATAAATTGTACATTATTTTCTATGATGTAAAGCTTGATAGTTTAGTGTTTTTATAGCGGAGGGGTAAAAGCTTTTCAGGAGTCTGGAAGTGCGGGCCTTGATACTCCTATAGCGCCTACCAGAGGGCAACAAGGAGAACAGGTTGCAACAAGGAAAAAAAGACCTGACCTTCTTGACCAACATCAGTGTCTGACCTCACAAATGCGCTTCTGGAGGAATGGTCAAAAATTCCCATTAACACCTTGTGGAAGGCCTTCCCAGAAGAGTTGAAGCTGTTATAGCTGCACAGGGTGGCCGACATCATATTAAACCCTATGGATTAAGAATGGGACGTCACTCAAGTTCATATGCGTGTGAAGGCAGACGAGCGAATACTTTTAGCAATATAGTGTAAGTGATTTGACCAGTTGATCTTTAAAACACCTGAAGCTAATAATTAGGACGAGTGTTCACACAAACATACTTTACTGTGTAGTGTATTAAATCTAGCCAGAGGTGTTCAAACAGAATGAAATAAAAAAACACGCCTCTTTAGCACCAACATGAGATCAGAGGATGTTCAGCTCCTCCTCCGCTGAGCTCCTGTGGTCATGGTCCAAACTGTATTCAAACACCACGGCTAATACCATCACAGAGTTATTAAGTACATGCAATAGCTGACATTCCTCAGGAGGCTCCGGCGTCATTAAACCCGGAGCCCGGGGGAGAGCGCGCGGCAGCCATGACTAACTCATCATCCACAAATGAGCGCTATTACATGAGAAGCATAAATATCGTCCCTGTTCACACCGAGAGGGGGAATAATTGAGTGCACTGGCCCAAAAAATGAGACGGCTTCGGTGCGTGAGCAAAAAGAGAGACGGAAAAACACTCGGCTTGTAATCCTCCGCAGGACGCCAGGCGCGTTACTCACCAGCGTTTAGACAAATGCTGAACTTCAAACCGAGCGCGTCTCGCTCGCGAACACCAGAAGTCGTCGCCTACAAAGCAAACATGAGCCTGATGAAGAGCTTTATTACTGTTTCACCACGTTACCCCTGCGAATACAGGTACCACTGCACGGAACGCCAACTCTGACTCTCTGACTCATTTTATTCCTCTGCTCATGTAGTATTTACTTTTATGTGCACTACAGAGCCAAAAGTATGTGGACATCCATACCAAATGACATGGAGCAATGCCAAAACCATGGACATTAGTCTGGAGTTGCTTCCCATTGGCGCATTTGGGATTCTGCGCCTTGTCAGTCATTAAGAGCATTTGTGAGCTCAGACATGAAGATATGACATGAAGACCTGGCTCACATTCTATTTAATTTTTTTTATTTTGACTGCTACAATATTTAATGCTTGCCACAGTCGATTCGTTTTCACGCTGGTTGCCTTTCCTGATGCAACACTCCTATTTTAATCAGGTTGGGGACCTGCACTGAGAGTGCACTGACAACAAGTGGACCTCATTATGGCTAGACTGTTTGGTCATCCACTTCCTTAGACACTAGCCAATCATGTCCATGCAGATGCCTGAACGGTCGATAGCACCGCTGGAATTTGAACCCCAGATGTAATCCAGTCCAGTACCAGCTAAACAAGGACAAGTATTGTCCACTGGACAAGTATTCAGAAGGTTGCTGGGTTAATCCCAGGTTGACACTGTTGGACCGTGGAGCAAGGCCCTTAACCCTCAATTGATTAGATTGTACTGTATATTGTCACAGTACTGTAAGTCGCTTTGCAAACAGGTGTAATCAATCAATTATATAAAGGAAATTATATGCTTCCAATGCTTTGTACCAACAGTTTAGGGAAGGCTGTTTTCTGTTCCAACATGACTGTACCCCTGTGGACAAAGCAAGATCCAAACAGTAATGAAGAAACTCCAGTGTCCTGCACAGAGGCCTGACCTCACACAATTAAAAAGCTCTGGAATGAACTGGAACATCAACTGAGGCTTTCTTGACCAACATCAGTGCCCATACAAAGCCATACAAATGCTTTTTTGACTGAATGAGCACAGATTCCCACAGGCATACCTGAAAGTCTCAGACTCTCAGAAATGCAGTTGTTATAAGGTCATATAAAGCTTCACTACTTTAATAACACTCACTTTCTTAACCGCTTATCCAGTCAGGGTCCCGGGGGGTGCTGGAGCCTATCCCAGCTTTTCAATGGGCGCAAGGCACACAGTAACACCCTGGACGGGGAGCCAGTCCATCGCAGGGCAGACACACATATACACACATCCATTCACCTACAGGGCAATTCAGTGTCTCCAGTTAACCTGACTGCATGTTTTTGAACTGTAGGAGGAAACCGGAGCTCCCGGAGGAAACCCACGCAGACACGGGGAGAACATGCAAACTCCGCACAGACAGGACCCGGACCGCCCCGCCTGGGGATCAAATCCAGGACCTTCTTGCTGAGAGGTGACAGTGCTACCCACCGAGCCAATGTGCCACCCTACTTTATTAACATTTGTTTTTAAAATGTAATTTCATACAACAAGATTGGAGGAAAATTGGGGGAGGGGGGGAGGGGGGGTTTAATGTTTCAGTCAGTTACTCACAGAAAAAGAACCATAAAAACAAATGCTAGGGGTGGGTTGTGTTCATTTAAACTATTTGTATCATAATCTTACAGTTCTAGAGACATAAATTCAGATTTACAGATCATTGTTTATTTTTTTTTCAGTAAACGTTTATTATAATTATTTATTTTTACAGCTCATCAAATGAACGCTGCACATTAAACTGATCTACACCGTCATTAATCATGACGTGATGATGTGTAAAGTATTGTTTGTTCATGTTTATTACTTCCCTGTTCTCCCGAAATTACAATTACGCACGCAAACATTATTAAGCCGTCATTATTTCAGTAATCAGGCATCATTATGTGGTGAAGTCTTTATTATTAAATGATTTTATTGCTGATTGGGGTTTCTCATTAGATTCTCATCTGTAATTAAGGCACACTTTTCGGGTTTTCATGTCCCCCTCTGTAGCGGAGCCGGATAGCTCCGTGTGCGCTCTCGGCTTCATGGAGTTTCATCACCGCCATTAAATTCGCTGGGGTGTGTAGTAGTGCGGTCATCTACTCGCTAGGGTTCAAAAGTCCAGATCCACTCTGAGTTTGTGCTGAAAAGTTTAAACGAGAAGTCTTGTTTTGTCTTGGATTTTGTAAATACACTCGTTGTGATGAAGTAAGCTACCCTTATCCATCACCAGAATGATTATTGTATTTACTTACCTGTCGAACCTGTGAATGACTGACTACAAGAGTAACTAAGGAACAATAGGGTTTTACTTACCTGGGTTGATCCATAACATTAAAACCACCTCCTTGTTTCTACACTCACTGTTCATGTTATCAGCTCCACTTACCATACAGAAGCATTTTGTAGTTCTACAATTACTGACTGTAGTCCATCTGTTTCTCTGCATGCTTTCTTACCCCCTTTCATGCTGTTCTTTAATGGTCAGGACCCCCACAGGACCACCACAGAGCAGGTATTATTTGGGTGGTGGATTATTCTCAGCACTGCAGTGACACTGACATGGTGGTGGTGTGTTAGTGTGTGTTGTGCTGGTATGAGTGGATCAGACACAGCAGCACTGATGTACTTTTAAAACAACTCCTTGTCCCTGCTTGACTGAGAATAGTCCACCGACCAAAAATATCCAGCCAACAGCGTTGCGTGGGCAGCGTCCTGTGACCACTGATGAAGGTCTAGAAGATGACCAACTCAAACAGCAGCAATAGATGAGCGATCGTCTCTGACTTTATATCTACAAGGTGGACCAACTAGGTAGGAGTGTCTAATAGAGTGGACAGTGAGTGGACACGGTGTTTAAAAACTGCAGCAGCGCTGCTGTGTCTGATCCACTCATACCAGCACAACACACACTAACACACCACCACCATGTCAGTGTCACTGCAGTGCTGAGAATGATCTACCACCTAAATAATACCTGCTCTGTGGGGGTCCTGTGGGGGTCCTGACCATTGACAGGGTGAAAGCAGGTTAAAAAAGTGTGTAGAGAAATAGATGGACTACATTCAGTAATTGTAGAACTACAAAGTGCTTCTATATGGTAAGTGGAGCTGATAAAATGGACAGCGAGTGTAGAAACAAGGAAGTGGTTTTAATGTTATGGCTGATCGGTGTATGTGTATTTAGTAAAAAAATTCAGGAAAGAGATGACTTACAGTATACTGTCTAAGCGAGGGTTAAGGGCCTTGCTCAAGGGCCCAACAGTAACACCTGGCAGTGGTGGGGCTTGAACCAGCGACCTTTCAGTTACTAGTCCAATACCTTAACCACTAGGCTACAACTGTTCATACAAAACTTTCTCTGGACTTTCAGTGAGTCGAGGCAGGAACATTTCCATCTCATCCTCTTTTATGCTATGAAAACTCTGCAGCGGTGTTTGTTTCTATATTGCTTGATGGCTGCTTTACACGGCTGTGTTGCATGTTGGGGGATTCAGGGTTTGATCTCTGGCTCGAGAGTGCATGTGAGTGTGGTGAGAGAATGGAGAGCTTTAAAAGGAACAGGATCAAAGGGTGAGCTATCTGAGTGGGTTTGCTCATAATAACAAGCTGGAGTGGCTGAAGCCCGCTGCAATGCATTTTGGATGTTGTGATGGCGGTATAAAAGTACGGTGATATTCCCTGAACCAAACACCCACCGTGAGTTAAAAGGGTTCACCCACACCCCTCGGTAAAAGCTGCTGAAATGCAGAGCGGGAAGTGTCGAGATTCAGTGTGAGACTCTGAACGTGAGGCTGTGATCACATGGACGCTTGATGCTCATTTCTGGATGGTTTTGGGTCGGGACTTTATTTTTCTAACATCACTGGCAAGATTGTGTCTCAAATCACATTCTAGGTACTAAATTGTAGCAATACAACAGGGCTGTACTAATTTGACACATATTTAGTACATTTGATGTGGATTGGAACACAGCCATACTGTATTTATGCATAACCATATCAAAAATACACATATTGGTTTATACTCTATAATATGTTTTTTATTTCACACTCAGATCAACGTTTTACAGAAGAAATAGACATTAAGGGTTGGATTTAACAGTTCCAGATTAAAATAAACCCGATGCTGTGATTATTTTTCTCCTTTTTCTCTTTTACTGGCCAAAATAAATAAATCTTAGTATTATTTGATTGAGGGTGGCACGGTGGCTAAGTGGGTAGCACTGTCACCTCACAGCAAGAAGGTCTTGGAATCGATCCCCAGGCAGGGCTGTCCGGGGCCTTTCTGTGCAGAGTTTGCATGTTCTCCCCGTGTTTCCTCCCACAGTCCAAAGACATGCAGCCAGGTTACTTGGAGACACTGAATTGCCCTATAGGTGAATGGGTGTGTGTGTGTGCCCTGCGATGGCCTGACGCCTCGTCCAGGGTCTTACTGTGTGTCTTGCGCCCATTGAAAAGTTGGGATAGGCTCCCTTTACTGTTGCTGGGAAGAATGTTGGTGAGAAATAGAAATAGAGAATCTGGCAATAGAAATTTAAAAATAGAAATAATGAGCATTGCACTATTTTGCCGTGTTGGGCTCAAGATATTTTACTTGCCGTGGCGCTCAAAGTTCACCTTATTTAACAGGTGAACAGGTGACCCAGTTCTGACCTTTTCAGAGCGCCTCCAATAAGACGAACTGTTTGATATGACGCAGTTAAAGAGACTCAGGAGGTACAAACAAGGTTTAGCATAAACAAAGCTTTACGTGACTTATTGTACTAAAATGAGAGAGGAATTTCATTAGTGGAGAGAACTTCTGAGCAGTAATAATTAAGAGAAGTTTAGTGTTTCTATGTCGTTCTTTTAGTACATTAAACCACATTAAGCTTTTTTAACGATAAGTGTTTTAGACCAGCGGTCCCAACCTTTTTTGCACCACGAACCAATTTCAAATAAGATATAATTTCACATACTGGTGGGGGAAGGAGGATTTAAAATAAAATAACTATAAAATGTAAAATCAGTGTGAATCCTGAGCTTTTTTTAACGCAATGAGACGCTGCTCCCACGTAGTGGTGATTGGAGACAACAACAACAGAAGAGTATTGGAAATGTAATTGCTCTTGTAGCGATCTCTAATTATTTATTGTTTCTGTGCGGCCCGGTAATAAATGACCCACGGACCAGTACCGGTCCACGGCCTGATGGTTGGGGACCACTGTTTTAGACTCTCAGAAAAGCTGATTCTCAGAATTTCTCAGAAGCTCGAGCTGTAACACAAGTTTAAAAGTGAGGAAAATCCTGATAAACACAGATACATGTGGAGCTTGTGTACAATGCACATTCGTCTCATATTTGCACTTTGATGACGTTTTTTTGAGAATCAGGGCAGTTGTAGCCTAGCGGTAGATGTACTGGACTAGTAACCGAAAGGTCGCTGGTTCAAGCCCCACCACTGTCAGATTGCCACTGTTGGGCCCTTGAGCAAGGCCCTCTTAACCCTCAATTGCTTAGATAATATACTGTCACATTACTGTAAGTCGCTTTGGATAAAAGCGTCTGCTAAATGCCGAAAATGTAAATGTTTTACCACACTGCTTAAGCCGAGCGCTGAACAAAGTGGTGATTTGCGCCAACGCTTTGTGTGGTAGTAGGGTGTGGCTGTCAAGCATTGTAAACCCTGTCCCATTGTCTCTATATTCCTCTGAAGTGCACACAGAGCTTGTGTGACGATGAGTTTATTTGTACGGAGGATTTTTTCCTAAGCAATGAGCTGTTTAGTTAAGGTGAGAACCCTCACTGTGCTGTTTGCTTGCTGCGTCTCTAAAGCTGAACCATTGTGTTCATTTTTCTTTTTAACTTCTGCAGTATTTTAGGAAAGAACACAATGAACTAGGCTGGATTTTTTTTTTCCCAAAAGATGGAAGGAGGGGTCAGAGGGCCGAGGCTTAAGAGTCATGGTTTGCTACTGATATAATGTATAGCTTGGACAAGACATCAGTCTACTGCAGGTCAACACACTCCAACATTACAGTACTTTTTGTTTTACACCTGGGGTAATTTAGAACCTATTTAGTATTTGTTTTCTGTTTTCGGGGGTCAGAAGGAAGCAGTGGTACAAAAAATAACATACAGACACAAAAAATAAGAGACTTCTCACAAACAGTGACCAGAGATGAAGATAAAAGCGGCTCTGGTAGCTCAGAGGTTAAGGTTCTGCAGGTTCAAGCCCCATCATCACCAACTTGCCACTTTTGGGCTCCTCAGCAATTAAATTCAGTGCTAATTATAAGTCGTTTTGGATAAAAGCGTCCACTAAATGTAATCTAAACATAAATAAAATCCAAGTCTTCAGGAACCACGTTGCTGTGCAGCTTCTTCTCCACCAGCTGCTCCACCAAGCCACCCCAAACCGACTCCCAGAATCTATCCAGCACCCAAATCCAAACCCTTGGAAGCTTTCATCATTATTCCTCACTGTGGTTCTGTCGGGCTTGTTTGGTCCAGGCGGCTGATAAAAGCTCTCCAGCTGAACCTTAAGAACCCAGGACACGGTGGGCTGAGCTTTAGTTCTGGCAGGATACATTAGCTCACCCGTCCTTCTCTCGCCGAACGACTCGGTGACCCTCGACTTCGGCCTGCGCGCTCAATTACAGAGTCCCAGCAAATGCCTTCAGCTCTTTATTGGGATCAGTTGGGGCGAACGGGTCACTATTCTTCTCGTTCCTGTCTGTCTGGAGCTCATTTGTCCTGCTCTTTTAGGCTCTTTTAGATGGTCCATCATTTGAATTTACTGTGGTGTGGCTCTCAGGGGGGTAATTGATCACTGGGGGTGTTTAGAACTTTATTGTTGGACTTATTAAGTTGATAAAATTGACAGTGGACTTCAGGGTGACGTACACAGCTAGTCTATGCTGCTAACTAGATCCGGACGATGATTTCATTGGTATAATCATGCAGAGGTGTAGCTATAGACGTCTGAAACACGTCTGTCTATTAAGTCATGTCACGTTAATACACCGTCAGCTCTTTGTGATGGTTGGCTGCCCCAGATAATGTGATCTACGTCGTCCTGTCACAACATCTCGTACGTCATGTTGTCATGTGGGAGCCTCATCACACGCCCAAAGTAACATACCTTTCAGGACTTAATGTGTTTCAGTGTCTCCTTTACTGTTCTGGCCGTCTTGTAATCTTCTCAGTGGTGATCATCTTCCTCCTTGAGATTTTTCATCAGTTTTATGATGCTCTTGTTCTCCAGGCGTCACATCGGCTCCTGAATCCTCAGTACAAGTTGAATCCATAACAGTACCGGGAGTATCTCTTGTGTTCGTGGGTGCTGGTACAGAGAAGATCCTTGATGCTCGTCTTCCTCGAGTCCTGGGTGGAGGATCAAGTCAAGCTAGACTAGTGGCTCGGAGGTTGCGTGGTACAGAGCGGGGTTTGATCAGACCTCAAAGGTAGTTGGGGGCTGGTCCATTTTTGGCTTTGTAGGCGAGCATCAGTGTTTTAAACTGAATGCATGCAGCTACATAAAGGCAGTGAAGAGAACGCAGTAGTGGGGTGATGTGGCAGTGTTTAGGTTGGTTAAAAACCAGACGAGCAGCTGCATTTTGAATGAGTCATGAGTCATGGGAGGCTTTGACCGTACCAAGAGAGCGGGTGTAGATAGAGAATAGCAGTGGGCCAAGTACAGAGCCCTGAGGAACACCGGTTGAGAGAGTGCATGGAGGGGATGACACCTGGTAGGAGCGCCATTGCCATGCTGAACCAGTTACTACAAGGTTGGAGACAGTAGACAAGAGAATGCTGTGAGGAGTCATGGGCTGACAAAGCCTTGGTCTGACCAGTAGCCACATATGGATGTGATTAGTCTTTATCCAATCAAAAACTAAGGTTTAGAAGATTAAAGAAATATGAGAAACTAATCACATCTATCAGGTTTTTTATCTTAATCCAACCCTTAATGTCTATTATTCCTTTAAAACACCGATCTGAGTGTGAAATAAAAGAACAGATTCGAGTATTTTAGTTAAGGAAAGCCGTTAGCTTACGAGCGTCCATGGCGACCTTCTTAGTGGAGAAGTCCATGTGTCGAAGGCTGCATATGATGTGGATTGGAACACAGCCATGGACGCTCCTAAGCTTATGGCTTTCCTGAACTAAAATGCTCTAATCTGTTCTTTTATTTCACACTCAGGTCGGTATTTTAGAGGAATAATAGACATTAAGGGTTGGATTAAGATAAAAACCTGATAGCTGTGATTAGTTTCTCCTTTTTCTCCTTCACTGACCTCAATAAATAAATCTTAGTTTTTGATTGGCTGAAGACTAAGGCTTCACATCCATATGTGGCTTCTGGTCAGACCAAAGCTTTCTTGGCTTCTGACTCCTCAAGACAAATACAACCCATATACAGCAGCATCTGGTGGAAATTAATTAATTCATTCATTTATTACCTGTTTACTAACATTTCATTCTGGTCAGGGCCGCGGTGGGTTTGATCCATTGGGGAAAAGGCAGAAAACACAAACAGGTCACCAGTTCATCACAGGGCAAACACACACACACACACACACACACACACATAGGAAGCTTTATTGGCATGACAGAATATGGACATTTGTATTGCCAAAGCTTGCCATAGTTAGGAAATATAATTAAAAAATAATATCACTGTAAAAAAATTGCTGTAAATTTACAGTAAATACTGTATTTCACAGTAAAATACTGTTTTCATAATTTACAGTATTGTACTGTATATATTTGGGCAAATATGGGCGTGCCGTAGTTTACAGTAAAATACAAGAAACCGAAATGCATGATTGGATTTTTTTTAGGCGGGAATATGATGTTATTTTAGGTTATTTTTATGCATAAAATTCTAAATGTTCACAAACAATTGTGGGTATTGTATCTTTGTGTTCAAAACTAAACTCACACTGTTTAAATAAAAGAGGAAATAAAAAAAAAATTGTAGTGTTTGTTTTGTGTGACATTAAGTTTTGTAAAGACAATGTCTTAGTTTTTATTGTACTATCAATTGCATTTAGGTTTTCACTGCAGTACTGGAACCTATTGTTCAGTGTGTACGGTAATTACGGTAATTAACTGGTAACCTATTACAGTTCTTTACTGTAAATACGCTCCACAGTTAGTTATTGCAGAATTACAGTAGTTTACTGGCAACTATGCTGGAAATGTACAGTATATTACTGTAAGCTCACAGTAATTTAACTGTAAAATGTTGTTAATTAACTGTTAACACATTACAGGCTCTACAGTTATTTACTGTAAAATTACAATACTTTACTGACAACTCTGCTGCCAGTAAATTACTGTAAATTTACAATATTTTTTTTACAGTGTAAAAAAAATGTGTAAAAGTAAAATACAAATAAAAACAATAAAAATAATAGTAATAGAAAATAGATTTAATATATAAAAATGACAGTTATACATATAAAGATGTAAGAAAAACAGTAATAAGAGTTTAGGCAGTAATAAGAACAAAAGTGTCGGCACGGTGGCTAAGTGGGTAGCACTGTCGCCTTACATCAAGAAGGTCCTGGGTTCGATCCCCAGGTGGGGAGGTCCGGGTCCTTTCTGTGCTGTGTTTGCATGTTCTCCTCGTGCCTGAGTGGGTTTCCTCCCACGGTCCAAAAACAAGCAGCCAGGTTAATTGGAGACACTGAATTGTCCTATAGGTACTGAGCCGCTAGGATGCATAAACCAGTGCATTCTAGTGCCGGTTCCAAGCCCGGATAAATAGGGAGGGTCGTGTCAGGAAGGGCATCCGGCGTAAAAACTGTGCCAAATTAATAATGCTGATCACGATCCGCCGGTGACCCCTAACGGGAGCAGCCGGAGAAATAGTGTGTGTGTGTGTGTGTGTGTGAGAGAGACATGGTCACCCACTGTCCCTCACCTGGTGGCAGGTGTGTGTGTGTAGAGTGCTGCCAGTGTGCAGCTCTCTCTGTGAGGGACACACACACACACACACACACACACACACTCCAATTAACCTGACTGCATGTCTCTGGACTGTAGGAGGAAACCCACACTGACACAGGTAGAACATGCAAACTCCACAAAAACGACCCTGGCCGCTCGGCTGTGGAATCAAACCCAGACTTGTGAGTTCAGACCTCTTGCTGTGAGCTGACAGAGCTACCCACCACCATCAGATGGAACTGATTTGGATTAATGATAACTTTGCATGGTTGTGAAGCAACAGTTATGTCAAAATGAACGATTGTGTAGGTCAAAGTGCACCTTGTGGTGCAAACTCTCTTTCTTAATGATGTTTCAGAACAAAAATATACCAACAAATGAGTATCAGGATGAAGTTTGGTGCCTTCCATGTTCTCGATCACCAGGAGAACAACCTTAATGGAAAGTTCTGGATGCAAACCCTTAGAAAATCTCTTTACCTACTTCATACAACTGAATTTTCCTATAAAAAAAGCTCCGACACCCCTCAGATCATTCAGAAATCAATTGAAGCTTCTCTGAAGACTCATTTTGGCCCTGCATCTCATTCGCTCCCTTAAACTTATGTAATGTTACTGCTTTTTACTCTCTGTTCACCCCCTTCAGTCACACACACTGTTGTCTTGCCCGTCCTGGTCTTATTTTGATTTCTTTAGTGCTTGGCGCTCGTGCTCGTACCATTCACACACTTAAACACCCACACATGCACAATATTATATAATTTGATGATGTTTCTCGGGCTTTTTGTCCTTTAAAATGTCATTAAAGAAACGAGTAAAACCATAAAAAGCATCGTAACTAAAATGCCAAATGCCAGGCTGCATCTCATATTTAGAAGGAAGTATTAAAGGGTTATTGTTTGGGTTTAATGTGTCTGAATTGCATAAGCAACAGACCATCTTTATCAGCGGATGTGACAGAGGGCTTACAAACGCTCACCAAGTATTATTAGGTGCACTCAGGTAACATCACGTATCGAATACAAAATATATTCTCATTACAGTTAAAGCCCCTTATGATCCGGCATCCCCACATACCTCCACACACACACACACACACACACACACACATCTCCTCTCTAGTCACGACAATTAACTGCACCATCTGCGATCGTCTGTGTCCTTACAGCCCACCCAAAGCCCCTTGGCTGAAAAATAAGCACATAATTTGCACATGACTATAAACAACAGACTCTCCGGCAATAATAGTGCATCGTAAATATATAAATACGGAAAATCTGAGGAACCTTGAACACCTCATTTACATGTCTGCTCATCAACCCGTCTTCTAATTCATATATATATATACACCGATCAGCCATAACATTAAAACCACCTCCATGTTTCTACACTCACTGTCCATTTTATCAGCTCCACTTACCATATAGAAGCACTTTGTAGTTCTACAATTACTGAATGTAGTCCATCTGTTTCTCTACATACTTTTTTAGCCTCCTTTCACCCTGTTCTTCATTAGTCAGGACCCCCACAGGACCACCACAGAGCAGGTATTATTTAGGTGGTGGATCATTCTCAGCACTGCAGTGACACTGACATGGTGGTGGTGTGTTAGTGTGTGTTGTGCTGGTATGAGTGGATCAGACACAGCAGCACTGCTGGAGTTTTTAAATACCGTGTCCACTCACTGTCCACTCTATTAGACACTCCTACCTAGTTGGTCCACCTTGTAGATGTAAAGTCAGAGACGATCGCTCATCTATTGCTGCTGTTTGAGTCGGTCATCTTCTAGACCTTCATCAGTGGTCACGGGACGCTGCCTATGGGGCACTGTTGGCTGGATATTTTTGGTTGGTGGACTATTCTCAGTCCAGCAGTGACAGTGAGGTGTTTAAAAACTCCAGCAGCACTGCTGTGTCTGATCCACTCATACCAGCACAACACACACTAACACACCACCACCATGTCAGTGTCACTGCAGTGCTGAGAATGATCCACCACCCAAATAATACCTGCTCTGTGGTGGTCCTGTGGGGGTCCTGACCATTGAAGAACAGCATGAGAGGGGCTAACAAAGTATGTAGAGAAACAGACTACAGTCAGTAATTGTAGAACTACACAGTGATTTTATATGGTAAGTGGAGCTGATAAAATGGACAGTGAGTGTAGAAACAAGGAGGTGATGTAATGTTATGGCTGATCAGTGTATATAATTGTATATACCTGGTTTTATTTTGATATATTTATTGCTTGGTGTTAGTACTTGTACTATTCACACACTTGTACCAAACATCCACATCTATACAGTGTTTTCCTATACAGTTATAATTTGTCATACTGATGTATAATAGTAATTACAGTTATATAGTCAATATTTTTATTTTATTCTACCCTATTGTATTTACTCTGTGCTGGAGCTGCTGTACCACTCGAATTTCCCCCCATGGGAAACAATAAAGGAATCTTGTCTTATATATAAAGTAAGGCACTTATACTGAGCAAGGAGGCTTGTGTTGCTGTTGAGGTTCCAATTCATTGTACATTTATGGCATTTAGAAGATGTTTTTATCCAAAGCGATTTACAGTACTGTGACAGTATATTGTCTAAGCAATCAAGGGTCCAACAGCAGCAACCTGGCAGTGGAGGGGTTTGAACCAGCAACTACTACTCCAGAACCTTAACCTCTAGGCTACACTTGCCCTGTAGCCTAGTTCCTCAGTACCGTGTACCGGCCAAGAACACATTAGTCTCTCGGTCTCGTCCCCTTGACTTTTTTAGGTCAGAAAATGTGCCATGTACTGTTTTTTATTTATTTGCACTCTGTATGATTTATTGTTTGCACTTGCACCTGGAGGAACGTTGTATTGTTTAAGTATGTACTTGTATATATTGTAGTTGAAATGACCATAAACCTTCTTGAACTTGAACTCTGGACCTTGTTTTGCATGCAGGGCGACCTCCTGATCGCTATTCCAGGACCTTATCCGCTGAGCTAACACTGTGACAGCAGTTTGGGGAATTCCTCCCCTGTCCCGGCATGACAGCATAGGAAATGATTTCATACGCTTTCATACGTTTGTCGGCGCGCCGTCTAATTCAGTTTGCTGGCTGGCGGAAATAAACGCCCTGACGTCCTTTAGATGCCCGTCAGCTGGAGATAATGCAACACGACTCGTCTGCTGACCCACACATCTGCTGAATTTAAAGTAAAATAAAATAAATAAATAAATCCCGAGCCCGGCTTCAGACAGAAAGCTTCCGTCGCTATAGAAACGGCGGTTCCGGAGCTGTCAGTGGAGATGGCGCTGGAGGCCTGACAGCTCTTTATAAAGCCAGCGGAATAACAATGTGCTCGCTAAGTTCTCTAAACTCGCCGTGACATGCCGAGTGAGCTTCTGTAGTCCTCCAACACAGAACTGTCTCATCTAGTCCTGCTGCCCACTGAGAGAGATGATCAGACACACACACTGGGCCAAATCATCCATTCATTCATTCATTGTGTGTTTTACTATCGCTTTATCCCATTCAGGGTCATGGTGGGTACAATTCACTTTACGAAAGGCAGAAAACACCCCGGACAGGTCGCCAATCCATCACAGGGCTCAGTAAGTATCTCCAATTAACCTGACTGCACGTCTTTGTACTGTGGGACCTGGAGGAAACCCACCAACATGGGGAGAACATACAAACTCCACACAGAAAAGACCCGGACCGCTCCACCTGGGAATCGAACCCATGACCTTCTTGCTGTTAGGTGACAGTGCTACCCACCAAGCCTAGTGAAGCATTAGTGATTATATATAACTGGCTAGACATCAGACAAGACCGAACAAGTGCTTTTCTTTCTCAATAATAAAGAATAAAAAAATAAAAAAAATAAAGCCAGGTAAATTAAATGTACCTAATAAGAGAATAATTCAGACAGTGCTGAACCAGATCACCACATTTCCACCACAATGTTTTTATTTAATTGCAATCACCAGACAGAGGAGTGTGTTTAGAGATAGACCGCTTACTCTGTCCTGCTCTACAGACAGAATGAGAAAGTTTTTCGTACCTCAGGCAGTCAGATTGTTTAACACCACACCACGCACGTTAAATCGGATTTAAACTAATGCACACACTGACACTCATAACGTCATGTCAAACCTACATATAAATCTAATCTATATAATCGGCCATAACATTAAAACCACCTCCTTGTTTCTTGTTTCTACAATTGTAGAACTTTGTAGTTCTATAATTACTGAATGTAGTCCATCTGTTTCTCTGCATAATTTTTTAGCCTGCCTTCATGCTGTTCTTCAATGGTCAGGACCCCCACAGGACCACCACAGAGCAGGTATTATTTAGGTGGTGAATTATTCTCAGCACTGCAGTGACACTGACATGGTGGTGGTGTGTTAGTGTGTGTTGTGCTGGTATGAGTGGATCAGACACAGCAGCGCTGCTGGAGTTTTTAAATACCGTGTCCACTCACTGTCCACTCTATTAGACACTCCTACCTAGTTGGTTCACCTTGTAGACGTAAAATCAGAGACGATCGCTCATCTATAGTGAGGTGTTTAAAAACTCCAGCAGCGCTGCTGTGTCTGATCCACTCATACCAGCACAACACACACTAACACACCACCACCATGTCAGTGTCACTGCAGTGCTGAGAATGATCCACCACCCAAATAATACCTGCTCTGTTGTGGTTCTGGGGTCACAGGAGCACATACACACACAGACACACACACACACACACACACACAATGCTTGGTGCTAGTACTTGTACCATTTACACACTTGTACCAAACACCCACACATATATAGTGTTTTCCTATACAGTTATAAATTGTCATACTGCTGTATAATTGTAATTGCTGTTATATAGTCAATATTTTGGTTTCAATCTACCCTATAGTATTTACTCTAACTGTATTTACTCTGTGCTGGAGCTGCTGTACCACTCGAATTCCTCCCATGGGGAACTATAAAGAAATCTCATCTTATCTTATCATATATAGAGAATACGGCACTGATCCTGCACAAGGAGGCCTGTCTTGCTGTCAACGTTCCAGTTTGTTCCAAAACTGTTCAGTAGTTGAGCTGAGTTGAGATCAGAACTCATGGGTGCATGGGTTTCTCTACACCAAACTCTGTCATAAACTCAAACTTAAACCATGAGCTCATTTTAAGGACGTAACTATTAATTATGGGGGGCATTCTAAAACATTCCTGCCACTGACAGATCCTAATATTACATTATTGTATTGGTGGGAACATTTTGAGCATGTCTGAGATACACCGATCAGCCATAACATTAAACCACCTCCTTGTTTCTACACTCACTGTCCATTTTATCAGCTCCACTTACCATATAGAAGCACTTTGTAGTTCTACAATTACTGAATGTAGTCCATCTGTTTCTCTGCATAATTTTTTTGCCTGCCTTCATGCTGTTCTTCAATGGTCAGGACCCCCACAGGACCACTACAGAGCAGGTATTATTTAGGTGGTGGATCATTCTCAGCACTGAAGTGACACTGACATGGTGGTGGTGTGTTAGTGTGTGTTGTGCTGGTATGAGTGGATCAGACACAGTAGCGCTGGTGGAGTTTTTAAATACCGTGTCCACTCACTGTCCACTCTATTAGACACTCCTACCTAGTTGGTTCACCTTGTAGACGTAAAGTCAGAGACGATCGCTCATCTATAGTGAGGTGTTTAAAAACTCCAGCAGCGCTGCTGTGTCTGATCCACTCATACCAGCACAACACACACTAACACACCACCACCATGTCAGTGTCACTGCAGTGCTGAGAATGATCCACCACCTAAATAATACCTACTCTGTGGTGGTCCTGGGAGAGTCTTGACCATTGAAGAACAGGGTGAAAGGGGGCTATCGAAGTATGCAGAGAAACAGATGGACTCCAGTCAGTAATTGTAGAACTACAAAGTGCTTCTATATGGTAAGTGGAGCTGATAAAATGGACAGTGAGTGTAGAAACATGGAGGTGGTTTTAATGTTATGGCTGATCAGTGTATATACAATCATAATGTGTATGGATAATACACATATTTGTACATCCATCCATCTATCATCACCCTTTTATGGGACACACGACCGAACAAGAGCTTTAAGAAATTCAGCTTCAGATTCCTTTCTATTAAAATCTAGTATGAGGATTTAATATTACTAGAGAATTGGTCATGGATAACGGAGGGTAGGTGGGATAGATGTCAGTGTTGATGGGCTAGCGTAATATCCCAAAGGTCCAGGCTCTGTGCGGTCACTGGAGTTCCTTTATAGACTTTATAAAACTTGTATTTTTCACACTGAGACTGTCATGCTGGAACATTTCTTGCCACCGAATTGGAATTGGAAGCGTATTATTTATTTAATGTCCACATACTTTTGGCCATATATAGTGAGTGTATGTACGGTATATTGGGTAACAATTGGCTATTATGTACAAATTACAGCTAAATTATGACTAAGTTACCTTTGCCAAGGGCACTGACACCGCCCCATACCATAACAGACCCTGGCTTTGGGAATTGTTGCTGATAACAGTGTGGACGGTCCTTTTTATCTTTGGTCCGGAGCACACGCCGTCCTTTTTTTCCAAAACAGACCTGGAATGCTGATTCATCTGACCACAACACACGTTTCCACTGTGTGATGGTCCATCCTAGATGCCTCCGAGCCCAGAGAACTCACTCATGTGGTTATATCAGCTATTGTTGAGTGGTGGTTTTTGATGCAGTGCCGTCTGAGGGATGGAAGATCACGAGCGTTCAGCTTAAGCTTGCACCCTTGGCCTTTACGCACTGAAACGTAACTGAACGATTCCTTGAATCTTTTAATTATATTATGCACTGTAGAGGGAGAAATATGCAAATCTCTTTCAATCTTTCTTTGAGGTTCATTGTTTTTAAACATTTCAATCATTTTCTCACACATTTGTGGACAAACTGGAGATCCTCTGATTATCTTTGCTCATCAGAGACTCAGTCTTTCCTGGATGCTGCTTTTCTACCAAACCATGATTACAATCACCTGCTGACCTCACCTGTTTGGAATAACATTATTATTTAGTTTTTTCACCTCATTACTAGGCTTAAATTGCCCCCGTCCCAACTTTTTTTGGAATGTGTTGCAGGCCTGAAATGCAGGATTGAAGGTTTAATTGTTTTTATTTTATCTGCATGCTGTCCCAACTTTTTCTGATTTGGGGTTGTACTTTTGACCATATATAGTACAGTATTTGTACATGTACGTACAGTAGATTGGGTTACGATTGGCTATTAAGTATAAGTAAGCTGAAACGATTGATGAGATTTAATATTAAATTATTTATATGGTGAACAGCCGCCCGTCTCTGACGGGTTGCCATGTATTGCCAGTTAGAATCCATTATATTGTTTGGGAGAAGCAGAGGAACGTAGCTGTGAATTAGAGAAGCTCTTCATCATCGCTGACGGCTAATAGCTCTATTTCCGTCCACGGTTATTAGAAGATTTAGCACAGACGTACAGAGTGCTGAACCAGAGACAAACCCTTTCTCCCTCAGTGCCAGAGAAAACAAGAGAAGAGGAATTTCAGCTGCTTTTTCATCCTCAAATGTCACTTATTAAATAAAAAAGAAAGTACTAATCCAAAATGGGAGCAAGTCGGTGGCATTTCGCCTCATTGATGTCTTTAGGCTGGCGTGTTTATTACGAGCAGCTCTTCACTGCAGCTCCCCGAAGAGACCGTCCGTGTCCCCCTTCAATAAACGCTGGCTGGTACACGCCCATGATCTCCGCTCTAATGAACTCGGGGCGGTCAGAGAGAAACAAGCTGACCTGATTGACATGAAATGTACAAATTATACACAAATCTAGGACACTAAACCAGCGCGGAGACATTTCATTTATTTAGATACGGCCACAAATATGTGGACACCCCTCCTAGATGTTACATCCGCACGTATTGCTCCTCTGTATTAAATCATTTCATTCCATTTTTCCCATTTTCATCAATAGCAGCGTTTGTTTGTGTGTTTATTAGGATTTTAACGTCATGTTTTACACTTTGGTTACATTCATGATAGAAACGGTAGTTACTTACCACACAAGATTCATCACTTCTCAAGTTTAATAACAAACACAGTCATGGACAATTTGGTATCTCCAATTCACCTCACTTGCACGTCTTTGGACTGTGGGAGGAAACTGGAGCACCCGGAGTAAACCCACGCAGACTGTATGTTGATATATTGTATGTTGCATGCATGAAAATAAAGGCATACCATCTGCCCTGTTATTATTATTATTATTATTATTATTATTATTATTATTATTATTATTATTATTATTATTACTATTACTATTATTTTTTTTTATTTTTTTATTTTTTTTATTATTATTATTGTTATTATTATTATTACTATTATTATTACTATTATTATTGTTAATATTACTATTATTATTATTAATATTATTATTATTAATTATTATTATTATTATTGTTATTATTATTATTGTTATTACTATTATTATTATTATTTATTATTATTATTATTATTATTATTATTATTATTATTATTATTATTAAAATTATTATTGTTATCATTGTTATTATTATTATTAGCATTTTATTAGTATTATTATTATTAAAATTATTATTATTAATTTGAAGGTCAATTGGACCAAATCAGTATTTTTATTATTTTTCTATGGGCCCCCTGAAGCCTTTTATTTATTGATTTATAGGGCAGCACAGTGGCTCGGTTTGTCGCACTGTTGTCTTACAAGAAGAGAAGAAGGTCCTGGGTTCCATTCCCAGGTGGAGCGTTCTGGATCTCCCTATGTCTGTGTGGGTTTCCTCAGGGAGCTTCAGGTTTCTTCCCACAGTACGAAGACACATAGTCAGGTGAATTGGAGATACAAAATTGGACATGTCTGTGTTTTACATTAAATTAGAACTGATGAGTCTTGTGTAAGCAGTAGAGATGCATGAGTACCGATACTGGTATCGGGTATTTGCCAGATACCGCGCTCATTAACTTGTACTCGTACTCGCAAACGAGGCTCCGATACTAAACATCCGATACCGTGTGCCTAGTGCACGTTGCTGCGTTATGCCAAGTTCACACTACACAATTTTTGCCCTGATTTTCGCTCGGCGACTGGTCGGCGCTAGATTTGCCGGCTCGGGAGCAACTCGGCATTCGCTCGGCGATCAAAACTCAGCTCTCGATCGCTAAGTGTGAACTATCCAACAACTCGATCCGACCGGCTTGCAGAGCGCTCGGCGACCGGATCGAGTTTTCTAGCATGTCAGATATCTGATCCAATAGGTATTGGTATCGGTATCGGTATCGGGATCGGCAAGTACAAAAATACATGTACTTGTACTTGTACTCGGTTGGGAAATAATTGTATTGATGCATCCCTAGTAAGCAGTAACTACCTGTCCTGTCATGAATGTAACCAAAGTGTAAAATATGACGGTAAAATCATAATAAATAAATAATAATATTGATTTTTAGCATCAGATTTGCAGTTTTGTTCACATTCAGTGTGCTTTATTTAGTAAATCTGATCTGTGATCATGTTCATGGAGCAGCGTGAGTGCTAATATTGGTTTGTTTACAGTAGACCGGGTGATGCCTCTGTAATGAACGCTGAAATGTGTTCAGGATTATAGAATTAGCTTCGGCCGTCTCGAGTTACTCTTTCCTGACAAAAGATAAACACTTCAGTGGAAGAGTGTTAAGCCTTTTCCTGCCGTGCTGCCCTGTCGGTTTTGGACCGATATTCGTGCAAGCTTAGAGCAAATATGCAGCCTCATTCGCGCCGGGGTTTGGCGTCACGGGCAGGGTCGAGTGCTAATCCTCCGGTCTGGAGTGCCACATGAGCCGGAGGGATTTGAGCCATATTGCTTTGTTTAATGATGGTTGACACGTCCAGTTTAATCCTGTGGTTCAGGCCTGCAGGTGAAGACAATAAGCTGGAGTCTTATCCTCTGCTAAGACCTGCCAAGCTTCCTCGCTGCTCATTCGGATTCAGGGCAGAGCGCAGGCCACATGCCACCGCGCACCACATCGCTAACCCGAGGCTTAGCCCACAGTTGACAAAACGGCGACTGGGCGAGACCGGGGGAGCGACGTGTTGATCCGCTCTTGGGTCCGAGAGCTGCAGGTGGATCATGGGATCTGCTTTTATCTGCCTTTTTTTTCTTTTGGGATGAGACAGAGGGGATGAAGGTTAAGTTCTAGTCTAAAACCCAGCACCAGACTGTGACTCAATTCTTTTTTAGGTCTCTCACATCTCTCAAGACCAAAGTGTACAGATCAGGACAGAGGTTTCATACACTTGTGAGGGGCATGTTGGGAATTAAACATTTCAGCTTCTTGTGTTTTTTTAGTGAGCAAATATTGAAACGACGGCGCTCGGAGAGTCTCAGCTGGCCAGACCAGAGTATCAGATGGCCAGACGTCCACACAGACGTGGCTATACACGACAGTCACCACATAAATAGGAAAGGTTTGACTGTGCTTGTTAAAAACACATGAACATAAATACAGTGGTTGCTTTGCCAAGGTCTGAAAAAATCAAACCTGTCACCCTATGAGGGTAAAATTGGTTTGGATGGTCAGGTTTAATCCAAGAACCAACAAACAATGGAACACATGTCCCCAGCCAAGCAAGTTTTACATCACTGCAGGCTGAATGGTCAACTGTAGTTTGTTTCTGATGACCAAATAATATACGTGGACAAAGACACGCTATACCATTGCATGCTCCCTTGTAATTCAGTTAGAATATCACGCACAATATAAGACGTCTCGGTAAGCAGCATTTTGAGGTATCTAAGAATTTGGACAGCCTTCCTCTTAGGAGCATCTAGGATGGTTTAAAATGCGTCTATATAGAAAGATCACAACGCTTTAAGACAGACACATAGCCATCCTGCTTGCTATTCTGCTCAAAGTCTCATCAGACCGGAAAATCTTTCCCTCACGTTGGCAGCGTTCTTGACATGATAGTTGTACCATTTACTGACCAACACTGTCTCTAGTCTTGTCTCCCTTAATTACTTTTTAGATTAGAAATGTCTTTTTGTATTTATTGTTCTGTTGTTTATTTGCACTGTGCACTGTATTGTCTTGCACTGCTTATTCTGTGTTGCACCCTGGTCCTGGTCCTGGAGGAACGTTGTTTTGTTTAATTAATATGTACTTGTATATAGCTGAAATGACAGTAAAGCCTCTCTTGAACTAATGAAATCTTGAGTTGCCCTGATCCTTGTCTTGACACAATTTGATCCTGTAGATCCCCGGACAGTTCCTGTAGCTTCATGGCTTTTTTTTGTTTTTTTTGCCATCATGGTGCTGAATAAATTAAGGGTCCTTATAGACCCCATTTTCCCTATCTGTAATATGTCCAATCAGTTCATAGTGTAGCGGGTGAGTTGAGTTCTGGAAACAAGGAAACTTTAAGGACAATTAAAGCACACAGGATACTTAACTGGTGCGCCACAGCATAAAAGATTTGAGTTCTTGATTTTCAAAAAACTAAAAACATGGTTTTACCTCATTTTTTACTTTATTTTTATATAGTGCTTGTCAAGAACCCAAAGACGCTTACAATTTTCAGTGTACAAAGCATCACAGGCAGCAAGTACATACAAGGAGACAGTCAGGAAAAGAACTAATGGAGGGGCAGTCTAAGCTTGAGGCAGATTATATTCAAGTGTAAAGAGGTACGTTTTAAGATACAGAGAGAGAATTGGACTGTTAGACTGTGGTGGGAGAGAGTTCCAGAGTCAAGGAGCATGTCTACAAAATGCTCGGTCACCAAAGCCGTGGAGGTTAGATGGAGGAATTGTAAATATTCAGACAGGAGGATCAGACAGGTAAGAAGGAACGAGACTGTTTAGAGCTTTTTAGGTTAGTAGAAGAATTGAACTGTACATTCTTGGTGATTAAGTGTAGATTAATGGTAATGTACTAGTAATCAGAAAGTTGCTGGTGTAAGCCCCCACCACCACCAAGTTGCACTGTTTTGCCCCTCAACAGGGCCTTTAAGCAATCTTCCTCAATTATTCAAACTGTATTCAGTCATAATTGTAAGTTGCTTTGGATAAAAAGAATCTGGTAAATGCCACACAAGTACATGTAAATGAATATTTTATGAATCTAATGTATTGGTCAGCAAGCTCAGTTCCTCTGTGGCCCCTGTAGAGCCCTCAGAATTGGCCCTGCCTAGAACACATAGCAGCAGTGAGACTAGAGCATATGTACAGTACTCCAAACAGCAAATTATAGGCAAACATTCTGCCCGAGTCTGATCACCACAATCTGCCACTATTAAACAAATTTACTGCAGGTTTTATTTCTTTATTTCTGCTAAAATACACTTCAAATATTGGGTTACCAGCACGAGCTTTTCTACCCGGTAAATAACAGCATAAGATTGGGAATCATCTCAGCACTCAGAATCTCCCACAGGAAATAAACAAAACAAAATGAGGAATATTTCCTTCATCCAGTGACCATAACCTAGGCAACAGACTCGGGTCTGGACCGGAGCTCTGATTGGATTTTTCATTTCTTCTCACAAACCGGCTGCGTTTCAAAAATACTTTGACCCGAGACCAGCAAACAATCACAAACTAGCAAACAGAGCCAGCAGAGAGGAATAAAACGCTTTATTTTCCCTCAGACTGTTTACTTTACAGCAAAGGATGCTTTGGAGACCAAAACTGAAGTACACTACGTGGGCAAAAGTAATGGGACACCACTTTAAAATTTTAAATTAATGTGTTTCAGCCACATCAGCTGGGAATTTGTACCCATTCAGTCAAAAGAGCATGTAATTCTGGGTTCTGATGTTGGTCAATAAAGTCTTGGTTGATGTTCCAGTTCATTCCAAAGCTGTTCAGTGGGATGAGGTCAGGGCTCTGTGCAGGTGTAATGCTTTGTGAAAGCCGAGGCGAAGATAAAAACACCTTGTGTCTCTAAATGCCTCACACTTACATGGTATGTGTTCCTAACAGCCCCGGTTCTGGACTGCTTTGCTTGGGGGGGCAGTAAAACCTAATGAGGGGGCATGTTGATAGTCATGTTTTTGAAGCCAGAAATATATTCAAGGCTTGATTTGTGCATGAATGATGACAGCCAAGCTATTGATACTGGCTTAAAGTGATGTATGAGGTAAAGAAATAAAAATGCATGTTTTCGAACTTAAACTTAAAACCCAATGATTAAAAAATACATGTTGATTATGTAAATGGAGAAAAAAGATTATCTAATTGTATTTCATTTTAATACGCCCCCTTAATAAAAATTGCCATTAGTTCATTAGCCTAACCGCTAACGGCTAATAAAATAATTTAAGCAACACCTATGTAAGAGGTAAGTAACATTAAAGCAACGAAAAACCACAGTTAAGCAAATATTACCATGTGGAAGTCAGTTTAAACTCAGAAGAGTGTTTACCAGTATACCTGCCTCTCGCTCACACTAACAGAACATATACTGCCGAACTGAACTGTTTGGGGCAGTCTGCCGATTTTTATATGACTCAAAGAGCCAATCAGGAATAAGCAAGGAAATATCTTCACACTGTAAAACAAAATGCATTTTTGTGATTGGTTCAGAGATAATTTTAAAAATAGCCAATGCCCCCCTCAGCCCCCCCCTAGCGCCGGCCCTGGTTCCTAATAAAGAGGCTAGAAGTTCTAAACAACAACACTGCTGCACCTGCTACACTCATACCAGAACAACACACACTACCATGTCATTACTATGTTAGAGCCAGAGACGTACTGAGAACGGTCCACTATCCAAACATCATCTGGTCAGTATGATGAGGTTCCTTACCTTTAGTTAATGGGGTACAGGAGGGTGACAAAGTGTACAGAGCAACACATGGGCTACAGTCAGTGATTGTATATCCATCAAGTTCATCAGTATGGTTGTTGCAGCTTATGAAATAAAGAATGGATGTTCGTAGCAGATGGGTGTACCTAATAAAGTGCTCGGTGTGTGCATTGCCCATACACTTTGGTTACATTCATGACAGGACAGGTAGTTACTGGTTACACAAGATTTACAAGTTTAATGTCAAACACAGTCATGGACAATTTAGTATCTCCAATTAACCTCACTTGAACGTCTTGGTACTGTGGGAGGAAACCGGAGCTCCCGACGGAAACCCACACAGACACGGGGAGAACATGCAAACTCTACACAGAAAGGATACAGACAGCTCCATCTGGGAATCAAACCCAGGACCTTCTTGCTGTGAGGCGACAGTGCTACCCACCAAGCCACTGTGCTGCCCCATTTGTAAGGAAAGGGCCTTCCCTAAACTGTTGCTGCAAATTTGGAAGCATATCGTTTATCATATATTTGATTAATTTATGACACCTGTTACATTTGCATTTACAGCATTTAGCAGACACTTTTATCCAAAGCGACTTACAGTTGTGACAGTATATTATCTAAGCAATTGAGGGTTAAGGGCCTTGCTCAAGGGCCCAACAGTTGCAACCTGGCAGAGGTGGGATCTTCTGATTACTAGTCCAGTATCTTACCCACTGGGCTACAGCTGCCCCTGTAGCAACTGTTGTGTCTGAAACACGAGTTCAGTAACTACAGGGCGGCACGGTGACTCTGGGTAGCACTGTCGCCTCACAGCAAGCAGGGCCTGGGTTCGATTCCCAGGTGAAGCAATCCGGGTCCTTTCTGTGTGGAGTTTGCATGTTCTCCCCATGTCTGTGTGAGGTTTCCTCCAGGAGCTCCGGTTTCCTCCCACAGTCCAAAAACACGCAAGTGAGGTGAATCAGAGATACTAAATTGTCCACGACTGTGTTTGATATTAAACTTGAACTGATGAATCAAGTCAAGTCTATTTTATTTGTGTAGTGCTTTTTACAATGAACATTGTCTCAAAGCAACTTTACAGACTCCAGGACCAACAGACCAAAAACCTGCTGTTGAGCAAGCCGTGGGCGACAGTGGCAGGAAAAACTCCCTTAAAATACAAGAAGAAACCTTGAGAGGAACCAAAGGGGGTAAAACATGACGGTAAAATTCTAATAAATAAATGAATAACTAGTAGGGGCATCCACCCAGTCGTCTGGCCATAACGATTTCTCTCTTATCAAAGTCGTGAAATTAAATTAAATGTTAAAGAATAAAAATTGCTTCCTGAGTGAAGCCTTTATTACCTAATTATGATTCTGATGATTATTAATGATCTGATTTGAAAACGTATTTAAACAGGAAATCAAGAAACGCCGACAAATCATTAAGAATCGAAGCATCGGATCCACTTTAATAACTTCACTAATCAAAATAACATCTATTTATCTTTCTTTAATGTGTCATTTAATTAAGTAAACGTGAACATAAATTAGATCTAAACCAGCTCATTAAATCTGTAAAGGATGCAGCGCGGGCGATCGAGTTCACCGAGCGGAACACTGACCCGACATGAGCTCATTAGATTCAGCCTTCATCTCCCCGTCTGATGCTGGACGCCACTGCTGCTGCTGCTGGTGTAAACTAACTGTATCCTAAAGCAGAGGTTATCAAACTTTTTTCTCTTAGACCTCCTGGTGTTCAAAAAAAAATTCTGGAACCCCCTTGACACGTGTTATGATATTATTCTGACACTTTTAGTGAGGATGATATTGTGTTCTTGGTTTTAGTTGGTGTATAGAGCTTTTCTATGAAGATTTCTCACAAGACTTTGAATTATGTCTGAGGGAATTTGTACCCATTCAGTCAAAAGAGTGTTGTATGGCTGGGCACTGATGTTGGTCAAGAAAGCCTCAGCTGATGTTCCGGTTCATTCCAGTTCAGAGCTGTTCAGTAGGTCTGAGGTCAGGGCTCTGTGCAGGATACTGGAGCGTTGTTGATGCAGAGGGTTTATTTCTGGTGACCTGATGGTTGGAGCTTCCTCACCTTGATCTACCTCAGCGGGATCTGCATCACTCACTGAATCGGAATCTTTTATCCTTCATTCGCTGACTTTTGCACTCGTGTGGTGGCCAAATCAAATACGAGGGATCTTCAAAAAGTTTCCTCACTTTTATATTTTGGTTATAAATGGTGAGGGTGTAGTAAGAGGAGTAGTAAATGCTCGTGTCTGACAGACTGAGAGACGCTTATAGTTTAGATTTAGCTCCATCTGATTTCCACCTTTTTGGACGCTCAAAGAAGCTTTAAGAGGAAGAAGATTCATGTGATGATGATGTGAAAGCAGCGCTGCATCAGTGGCTATGAGCTCAACCAAAAATAATTTTTTGTTGTTTTTTAAAGTTGGTACGACGCTGGAAAAAGGCAACTGTGTAGAAAAGTGATGGAGTTTGTTTTTAAAATAGAGTTAAAAAATTCATTTTCTCCTCTTTTTCTCCCATTTTAGCGCGTCCGATTGCCCGATTGCGTCATGCTTCCTCTCCACCAATGCTGATCCCCGAAGCTAACCCACGCCCCCTCCGACACGTGGGCAGCAGCCGTATGCATCTTGTCACCTACCCTTTGACGAGTGCAATGCGGATCAGCACTGTGTACGGAGAGACACACCCTGACAGAACTCTCTCCCCGTGTCTGTGCAGGCGGCATCAATCAGCCAGCAGAGGTCATAATTGCATCAGTTATGAGAGAGAGACCCTATACGGCTTAATATCCCACCCATATCTGAACAACAGGCCAATCGTTGTTCATGTGGCTGCTTAGCCCAGTCAGCAGCCAGAGCCGAGATTCAATACAATGTATTCGAGTCTGTTCCAGCGTGTGTTTTTACCACTGCGCCACCTGAGCGGCTAAGTGCGGAAACTTTTTGAAGAACCCTCGAATGTGTCCATTCTAAAAATTTAACATACACTAAAGGAAATTTACATTATGACATCAACAGAGAGCTTCTGTATGCCAGTAGCCCACTGATTTTTCTGTACAGTATGTGTGATTATTTTTGACTTTTCTCAATTAAATGCAGAGTGATCCCCTTTAAGATCAGTTGCCTAACACACCATCAGTTATTTAACCTAGATCAATTTAAACCCAAAAATCACACAGTCTTAACACATCCACCCATCCACAGCCAAGGCTCTCATCTCCACCTCCTACAAAGCCTCATACAGCAAAACCTCAACCAACTGATCTCTGATCTCCATCAGATCTGTCTGTTGTGTCTATTTTGGTCAGATGATCCAATTCATTCCAAAGCTGGTCAGGGTTGCTCTGTGCAGACCACTGGAGTTTCTTTAGACTGGGTTTTTATAGACCTCACTTTGTACACAGGGACACAGTCCTGCTGGTACAGGAATCTGCCTTCTCTAAACTGTTGTGGTAAAGTTGGAGGCATATCATTCCCTTTATATAACTGATTAATTACACCTGTTAGAAATTGTTGTGTAGAAAAAAAAGGAATTCAATACTTAGACAATTGTGTCCACCCAGTCATCAGGTCATAATGATTTATCGTTTATCAAAGTCGTGAAATTAAATTTAATGATAAAAAGAATTACATTTGCTTTCTGAGTGTAGCCTTTATAACCTAATTATGATTGTGATGATTATTAATGATCTGATTTTAAAACAGTAAATCAAGAAATTGTAGCATCAGATCCACTTGAATAATGTTACCAATCAAAATAACATCTATTTATTCTTCTATCTATCTATCTATCTATCTATCTATCTATCTATCTATCTATCTATCTATCTATCTATCTATCTATCTATCTATCTATCTATCTATCTATCTATCTATCTATCTATCTATCTATCTATCCATCTATCCATCTATCCATCCAACTGAAGAATGATCAAGAACAACATCTATAGGGGAAAATTCTCTTGACTCATATTGCTGCCTTAGCTTAGAAAGGTACTTGTAAACAGTTAGTACTAATCCAAAAGGAGCTTTTGAGGGTTTAGCTGATCAACACAGAATGTGCTACCCTGAACTCCAGCCCAAAATTCTCAGAGTTCTTACCTTACTCAGGGTGGCACATGGCTCTGTGGGTAGCACTGTTGCCTCACAGCCTGAAAGTCTTGGGTTCTATTCCCAGGTGGAGCAGTTTGGGTCCTTACTGTGTGGAGTTTGCATGTTCTCCCCGTGTCTGCGTAGGTTTCTTCTCACAGTACAAAGACGTGCAAGTGAGGTGAATTGGAGACACTAAATTGTCCATTACTGTGTTTGACATTTACGGCACTTAGCAGACGCTTTTGTCCAAAGCGACTTACAGTATACAGTCCAAGCAACTGAGGGTTAAATGCCTTGTTTAAGGGTCCAACAGTGGCAACCTGACAGTGGTGGGGTTTATACCAGTGACCTTCTGCTTACTAGTCCAGTACCTTAACCGCTAGGCTAAAACTGCCCTTTAATGCCCGTTTGACATTAAAAACTTGAACTGATGAATTTTGTGTAATGAGTAACTACCGTTCCTGTGATGAATGTAACCAAAGTGTAAAACATGACATTAAAATCCTAATAATATATAAAATCACTTCTCATTTACCTCAGTTGAAGGTGTGGTCAGCACTGGGAAATCTTGTCTTCCTAAAAATGTGGAGTAAAGGCATGTCTTGGTTTTGGAAAAGCATATCCAACAAGGTCATAGTCAGGTGTTCGGATACTTCTGTTTTCAATCATGTTTTCTTTATTGATCTAAAACCATTTAGTGTGATTATAAGGGCTAAAAGATGATTTAGTTTGTCTAGCATTAAGCAGAAGCTGCACAGAATCCCTGTGATGTTCTCACTTAGAACATTGAAGGCATGTTCTGCACTTGCATAATGATATTTTAAGTATGAGGAGGTGTCAGCGTGAGCCTGTATTAACCGAGAATCCCACATTCATCTGAGCTGCTGCCCCGCACTGCCAGAACTGCATCATGATGGATTATTTTTCACCTGGATGAAAGTGGGTACTCCGGGAGGGAGCGTGAGTGATACCAGAGTAAATCTGCTTCACCTTAGAGACTCTTAATTCTCACCAACTGACAAGACTCACATCAGCTCAGTCCTGGAGTTATCCTTACTGAGATACTCACATCAGCTCAGTCCTGGATGGTCCTCACTGTGATAACCAGCTCCACATCTCCAACCTACACCAGCTCAGTCCTGGAGTTATCCTCACTGTGATAACCAGCTCCACATCTCCAACCTACATCAGCTCAGTCCTGGAGTTATCCTCACTGTGATAACCAGCTCCACATCTCCAACCTACATCAGCTCAGTCCTGGAGTTATCCTCACTGTGATAACTAGCTCCACATCTCCAACCTACATCAGCTCAGTCCTGGAGTTATCCTCACTGTGATAACCAGCTCCACATCTCCAACCTACATCAGCTCAGTCCTGGAGTTATCCTCACTGTGATAACTAGCTCCACATCTCCAACCTACATCAGCTCAGTCCTGGAGTTATCCTCACTGTGATAACTAGCTCCACATCTCCAACCTACATCAGCTCAGTCCTGGAGTTATCCTCACTGTGATAACCAGCTCCACATCTCCAACCTACACCAGCTCAGTCCTGGAGTTATCCTCACTGTGATAACCAGCTCCACATCTCCAACCTACATCAGCTCAGTCCTGGAGTTATCCTCACTGTGATAACCAGCTCCACATCTCCAACCTACATCAGCTCAGTCCTGGAGTTATCCTCACTGTGATAACCAGCTCCACATCTCCAACCTACATCAGCTCAGTCCTGGAGTTATCCTCACTGTGATAACCAGCTCCACATCTCCAACCTACACCAGCTCAGTCCTGGAGTTATCCTCACTGTGATAACCAGCTCCACATCTCCAACCTACACCAGCTCAGTCCTGGAGTTATCCTCACTGTGATAATCAGCTCCACATCTCCAACCAACATCAGCTCAGTCCTGGAGTTATCCTCACTGTGATAACCAGCTCCACATCTCCAACCTACACCAGCTCAGTCCTGGAGTTATCCTCACTGTGATAACCAGCTCCACATCTCCAACCAACATCAGCTCAGTCCTGGAGTTATCCTCACTGTGATAACCAGCTCCACAGCTCCAACCAACATCAGCTCAGCCCTGGAGTTATCCTCACTGTGATAACCAGCTCCACATCTCCAACCTACATCAGCTCAGTCCTGGAGTTATCCTCACTGAGATAACCAGCTCCACATCTCCAACCTACATCAGGTTGGACTTCAAGTTATCCTCACAATCAGTATTTACATTATACTACCTGAGATACACAGCTCCACATGTCCAACCCACACCAACTCAGTCACCACAATGTTCTTAGTAAGATACCATCTCCATATCTCCAACCAACACTAGAATCTCCTTACTGAGGCACCAGCTCAGTCCTCACATTGATCTCTTTGAAATATCAACTCCTCATCTGAAACCTACACCAGCTCTCCTCTAACATAATCATTACTGAGACATCAGATCTATCTCTCCACCCTACACCAGCTCAGTCCTCACAATGTTCATACTGAGATACCAGTTCTACATACGGTGCTTGTCTTCATCCTAAAGAGAATGGCATGAGAATGAGGGAGAGAATCTGAAGTTGGTTGGTAAATGAAGTTTATATGCCACCTTGTTGGTGCATTGAATGTTCTGAAATGCTCCAATGAATTTTGGGGAGGGGGTGACTGTACTGAATGGTGGTCTGTGTTGGATAGTTTTTAATGACCGCTAAACTCTCTTCTGGCTGGTATTCCGGAGCTTCCCTTTGGAGAGAACCAGCTTGGGGTTTTTGTGTGCAGACAGCCTCTTATTCAGCTCCACATGGGCAGATTCTCATACCTCCCTACTGTGTCTGTGACATTTGTCAATAGACAGGACTTTCTCGTGGTCAGGATTGCATTGAAAAGGTGGAAGGTTATTGTCCTAATAAGCAATGTAAGGGTGTAAGAAGAAGCAGAAGAGTGTATTTATGAATTCTGGGCATATTTGGTTCCATAAAATATGGAGACCTGTAGATTATAAAATGTTAATAAAAATGAATTAATGTTTAATTATTATGCAGGGACGGTCAAAGGGTTCCTCAGTGCTGTTGCATTACCTGTGACCTTTGCTGGCTGGACTGGTCAAGACTGTCCATACACTATTCGGCTCTCTGATTTTAATGTATCATCTGTCTGATTTGGAATTTGTGAAGTTATAAAAAGGCAAACCATTTAAATGACAAAATATGGAGGCGTGTAGATTATAAACTGTTAATAAAAAATAATCAATGTTTTTTTTGGCTGTCACAACAACTCAGGAGCTTAACGAATAGAGGTGGCGACAACAGTGTTCATCGCTGAGCAAAAGTAAACCAGCTGTCTCTCAAATAAAAAAAATAATAATAGAATATCCCACTTTGAATGAATTAAAATGAATAAAATTAAATGGAAACATTAAACGTTGAGTTTAAGGGAAAGGTGGAGTTTAAGGGAAACATTAAACGTTGAGTTTAAGGGAAACATTAAGGGAAACATTAAACGTTGAGTTTAAGGGAAACAATAAATGTTGAGTTTAAGGGAAACATTAAATGTCGAGTTTAAAGGAAAGGTTGAGTTTAAGGGAAACATTAAGTTTAAGGGAAACATTAAACACTAAGTTTAAGGGATACGTTGAGTTTAAGGGAAACAATAAATGTTGAGTTTAAAGAAAACATTAAACGTTGAGTTTAAGGGAAACATTGAGTTTAAGGGAAACAATAAATGTTGAGTTTAAGGGAGACGTCAAGTTCAAGGGAAATGTAGAGTTTAAGGGAAATGTTAAGTTTAAGGGAAACATTGAGTTTAACAGAAATGTTGAGTTTAAGGGCAACGTTGAGTTTTAAGGGAAACATCAAGATTAAGGGAAACATTAAATGTCGAGTTTACAGGGAAACATTGAGTTTAAGGGAAATGATGAGTTTAAGGGCAACGTTGAGTTTTAAGGGAAACATCGAGATTAAGGGAAACATTAAACGTCGAGTTTAAGGGAAACATCGAGATTAAGGGAAACGTCAAATTTAAGGGAAACGTCGAGTTTAAGGGAAACGTCGAGTTTAAGGGAAACGTTGAGTTAAATGGAAACATTGAGTTTAAGGGAAATGTGGAGTTTCAAAGATTTCAAGTTTAGGGGGCGTTGAGTTAGAAGGTACCACTGTATACAATCCAAACCAAGAGAAACAGCTAGATGTTGTTATGGAAGCCCCAATAAACCTGGAGTAACAAAGAGTAGAGTGATGCAGTATGGCAGGTAGTGCTGCTCATCAGCGGGAGGGACTGGAGGGGTGTAAATAGCGCCTTGATGAATTCATGCACTGAGTTCCAGGTGATAATACTCATGTGATTCTGAGTACCGCGCTCGCTCGGCTGGGGGCGGAACAGGGGTCAGGACTGCTGGGAAATGCAGTTTGTTACAATCTGGAACCTACTCTACCTCAAATTATTCACACTGAGATCCCAGCGCTGCATTTTAAACCTGTTCCAGCTCGGCCCTCGTGTTATTCACACCCAGATCCAAGCTGAGATTTATGGCTGCCAGGCTGCCACGCTGGGCCCTGGATGACGAGCATCAGCTAAATGCCAGCAACGTAAAACGTATTCTGCAGTACGAACATGCATCTGACAAATCTGCACCAATTACAAGTGTAAGTGTGTGTGTGTGCGTGTGTGTGTGTGTGTGTGTATTGATGAACAGACTGATATAGAGTAGCTGAGGAATAGCTGCAGATGACGAATCACACTGGGGGAAGTGCTGCCAGCATCTGCTCGTATATTTCTACAGGGTCACCTTGTTACTCTGCTCCGGTGCTTCTAATGCCGTGATGAACACATAAATACATTCTCCGTTCCACATACGCTGCAGAAATGTGCTACTCATCATCTATCATTCCAAACTGCACACTTACTGTATTGTTTTACGCGTCTGACAGTTTTGCTGGATCTGTGTGCGATTACCTAATTTGTGCATTAATTCTGATCCGCGCCACACACGCGCAGCATTGTCACTTAAATTTAATCATAATTAGTTTATTGTTTATCATATCTGATTTGGAATTGGTGAATTTATGAAAAGGCAAAGCATTTAAATCATAAAATACAGAGTAAATGAATGTTTTTGGCTGTCATAACAACTCAGGAGCTTAACGAATAAAGGTGAGCAAAAATAAACTCAGCTAACTGTCTTTTAAATTGATACAAATCCCACTTACATGTTATCTAATTTTATCTTATTATAACCATAAGCCATAACATTAAAACAACCACCTTGTTTCTACACTCACTGTCCATTTTATCAGCTCCACTTACCATATAGAAGCACTTTGTAGTTCTACAATTACTGACTGTAGTCCATCTGTTTCTCTACATACTTTTTTAACCTGCTTTCACCCTGTTCTTCAATGGTCAGGACCCCCACAGGACCACCACAGAGCAGGTATTATTTAGGTGATAGATTATTTTCAGGGCTGCAGTGACACTGACATGGTGGTGGTGTGTTAGTGTGTGTTGTGCTGGTATGAGTGCATCAGACACAGCAGCGCTGCTGGAGTTTTTAAACACCGTGTCCACTCACTGTCCACTCTATTAGACACTCCTACCTACTTGGTCCACCTTGTAGATGTAAAGTCAGAGACGATCGCTCATCTATTGCTGCTGTTTGAGTCGGTCATCTTCTAGACCTTCATCAGTGGTCACAGGACGCTGGCCACGGGGCGCTGTTGTCTGAATATTTTTGGTTGGTGGACTATTCTCACTCCAGCAATGACAGTGAGGTGTTCAAAAACTCCAGCAGCGCTGCTGTGTCTGATCCACTCATACCAGCACAACACACACTAACACACCACCACCATGTCAGTGTCACTGCAGTGCTGAGAATGATCCACCACCTAAATAATACCTGCTCTGTAGTGGTCCTGTGGGGGCCCTGACCATTGAAGAACAGGGTGAAAGCAAGCTAAAAAAAGTATGTAGAGAAAAAGACTACAGTCAGTAATTGTAGAGCTACAAAGTGCTTCTACAGTGGGGCCAAAAAGTATTTAGTCAGCCACTGATTGTGCAGGTTCTCCTACTTAGAAAGATGAGAGAGGTCTGTAATTTTCATCATAGCTACACTTCAACTATGAGAGACAAAATGAGAAAAAAAAATCCAGGAAATCACATTGTAGGATTTTTAAAGAATTTATTTGTAAATTATGGTGGAAAATAAGTATTTGGTCAATAACAAAAGTTCAGCTCAATACTTTGTAACATAACCTTTGTTGGCAATGACAGAGGTCAAACGTTTCCTGTAAGTCTTCACCAGGTTTGCACACACTGTAGCTGGTATTTTGGCCCATTCCTCCATGCAGATCTCCTCTAGAGCAGTGATGTTTTGGGGCTGTCGCTGGGCAACACAGACTCCACAAATTTTCTATGGGGTTGAGGTCTGGAGACTGGCTAGGCCACTCCAGGACCTTGAAATGCTTTTTACGGAGCCACTCCTTCGTTGCCCGAGCGGTGTGTTTGGGATCATTGTCATGCTGGAAGACCCAGCCACGTTCCATCTTCAATGCTCTCACTGATGGAAGGAGGTTTTGGCTTAAAATCTCACGATACATGGCCCCGTTCATTCTTCCCTTAACACGGATCAGTCGTCCTGTCCCCTTTGCAGAAAAACAGCCCCAAAGCATGATGTTTCCACCCCCATGCTTCACAGTAGGTATGGTGTTCTTCAGCATTCTTCTTCCTCCAAACACGACGAGTTGAGTTTTTACCAAAAAGTTCCATTTTGGTTTCATCTGACCACATGATATTCTCCCAATCCTCTTCTGGATCATCCATATGCTCTCTGGCAAACATCAGACGGGCCTGGACATGTACTGGCTTAACCAGGGGGACACGCCTGGCACTGCAGGATTTGAGTCCCTCTCGGCGTAGTGTGTTACTGATGGTAGCCTTTGTTACTTTGGTCCCAGCTCTCTGCAGGTCATTCATCAGGTCCCTCCGTGTAGTTCTGGGATTTTTGCTCACCGTTCTCATGATCATTTTGACCCCACGGGATGAGATCTTGATCCCAAGGGAGATTATCAATGGTCTTGTATGTCTTCCATTTTCTTACAATTGTTCCCACAGTTGATTTATTCACACCAACCTGCTTGCCTATTGTAGATTTACTCTTCCCAACCTGGTGCAGGTCTACAATTTTCTTCCTGGTGTCCTTCGACAGCTCTTTGGTCTTGGCCATGGTTGAGTTTGGAGTCTGACTGTTTGAGGCTGTGGACAGGTGTCTTTTATACAGATAACGAGGTCAAACAGGCGCCATTAATACAGGTAACGAGTGGAGGACAGAAGAGCTTCTTAAAAAATAAGTTACAGGTCTGTGAGAGCCAGAAATCTTGCTTGTTTGTTATTGACCAAATACTTATTTTCCACCATAATTTACGAATAAATTCTTTAAAAATCCTACAATGTGATTTCCTGGATTTTTTTTCTCATTTTGTCTCTCATAGTTGAAGTGTAGCTATGATGAAAATTACAGACCTCTCTCATCTTTCTAAGTAGGAGAACCTGCACAATCAGTGGCTGAATAAATACTTTTTGACCCCACTGTATATGGTAAGTGGAGCTGATAACATGGACAGTGAGTGTAGAAACAGGGAGGTGGTTTTAATGTTATGGCTGATCAGTTTATATATATATAAAGGAACCCTTTTCCACCCATGCTTCTGCACAGGTGCCTCTACGTATCTGCTAATCAGAGTCTTTACACAGCGTTTGAAGATGCTGCCCACATATTTCGGTCATCCCTCCCTGCAAGCACTGCCCATTATGCCTGCTAGATGGCGCCCAGCCGACCGGTGGCAAGGTCGAGTTTCAGAATCTCGGCGCTGGTGTGCTTGCGGAATATCCCTATAAACTGTTTTTCATTGATCATTTGTCTGATTTGGAATTTGTGAATTTATAAATAGCCAAAGCATTTAAATCACAACATATGAAGACTGTCACAACTGGCTGTCACAACAACTCAGGAGCTTAACGAATGGAGGTGGTGACAACAGTGTTCATCGCTGAGCAAAAAGAAAATCTCTCAAATAAAATTAAATAAATAAAGTTCCGACTTTTAATGAATTAAAATGAATGAGAAGAATATATTTATATTCGCTGCATAATGTTTAATCATTATTCAGGGAGGGTCAAAGAGGTTCCTCAGTACTGCATCAGCTGCGACCTTTTCTGGCTGGTCAAGACCCACAGACAGTGCGTGACTCTCCATACACTGTTCAGCTCTCTGAGAGACTCCATCTCTGGCGCTTAAGCTTAATCATAACATGTTTTTAATTTATCGTCTGTCTGATTCAAGGATTTGTGAATTTATAAATAGCCAAATCATTTAAATGACAAAATATGGAGACTTGAAGATTATAAAATGTTAATAAAAATAAATCAATGTTTTTTTGGCTGTCACAACAACTCAGGAGCTTAACAAAATCATTGCTGAGCAAAATTAACCAGCTAACTGTCTCTCAAATAAATAAATAAATAAAATCACACTTTGAATGAATTAAAATGAATAAAAGACTATTTTTATATTCACTGCAGATTGTTTAATCACGGATTATGAATCAGTTGTATTATATGATCCATCAGTTCTTTAATTGAAGCGAGAAGGCTTGTGTGCATCAGGGAACCAGAGATCTTTGCTGCCTGGAGTTTTATCCTCTGTCAGGGTCTCTGATAGCAGAAAGATATTAGCTGAGGTGCCAGACCAAACCCACCACCTATACTGGGCGGCAGAAATATAGGACCATGTCGGAGGAGGATGAACACAAAGGTGGTGATGATAACAACATCAATTCAGCCGTGAAGAAGAAGGCAGGAGTGAACCACCTCTGTTCTCTACCAAGGTAACCAAGTGGAGAGGAGCGACAGAATGACTCGGTATAGCGCCAGAGGGTGGGACTTTGTACTTGTGTTTAATATCCTAAGAAGACGTGGAAGGGGAAAAGACCAGAAGAGAGTGTGTTAAGGAATTCTGGACATATTTGGCTCCAAGCTGGAACTTTAGCACTTTTTGTGGTGAGGTGGGAAGTATTAGACTTTCGGTATAGTGCAGCAATTTTTCGTCTCTTGTCGCCCAGATTGCTGATCGCTCATCGTCTTGTGTTCACACCGGCAGCATCATCATCATCATCATCAACTGACACCAAGCAAAAAAAAAGCAAATGTCATGACAGTGCAGTGTAATTTAGTAACTATCTACAGAATGTTTAGAAAATACAATCTGATCACAAGTCAGATTCCTTCCCACACACATTTTACCACAAATTACATAATCAAATCGTGGAGGAAAATCGCTCGTCTGAATTTCATCCCTGTGTAGTCCATCACTGACTGTGCAGTCAATGACAAGAAAACTGTGTTTGTTGTTTGTAATTGCAGTTGGTATTAGCAGTAACGAGTTTCTCTTCGATCTCTTTTTTTTTGCATTATGCTTCCTCTCTACCGAGTAGAGCCGTGACTAACACCCACCACCTCTACCATGTGTGCAGTAGCCGACTGCATCTTTTCACCTGCACGAGGCGAGTTCATATGTGAATCAGCGTCACAACCTGATCACACATTATCCCTCTTCTCTATCAATCAGCCAGCAGAGGTCGTAATTGCACCAGTTATGAGGAATCCCCCCCTGCACCCTTCCTGCGAACGAGCCAATCGTTGTTCGCGTAGGCGCCCAGTGGCAGAGCTGAGATTCGAACCAACGAGTTTGAAATGTCAGCTCTGGTGTGCTAGCGTGTTTTACCACTGCGCCACCTGAGCGACCCTTCTTCCATCTCTAGTAGGAACTACTATCTGAGAACCAAAAACAGAGCGCATTGTTTCATGGTGGTGGAGATAATGCGCTGCTCAATGCTCGATTCTTAGTGGTATTCACCACATCGCTTCCCGCCTAATTTGCTTAAACTTTTTTTCTTGACACCAACTTCACCCACTTTACATCATTAACATTCACTCCACCTCCTGTTGCTGGATATTGAAGCTCTGATTGAAAATGAACGACAGCCGGTCGCTTTGTCGTGTCACATGGCTGCCAGTCTGAATGTAGGGCTCCTGAGCAAACGCTGAGGATTCCTCAGTGCATGTCCTGCATCCTGCGTGCATGACGTAGCCAGGTTGAAGCCCTCTAGATGCTTCTCTGCTGTAAAAAGGAGCAATTAAAGCTGTGCCTGAGGGAGGGTCTAATGGGTTCCTCAATGCTATATTAACTGTGACCTTTGCTGACTGGTCTAGACAGACAGCTGTGTGTGACTCTCCATACACTATTTGGCTCTCTGGAAGACTCCACCTCTGGTGGGTGAAAAGAAGTGGCCATGCTATATTGAAGCATTATTTTTTATTATTATTATTATATTATTTACTTAAGCTAATCTTTGCCATGGCAACTTTGATCCATCCATCTATCTATTTCCTCGGCTGCTCCCATTAGGGGTCGTGATCCGCATTGTTGATTTGGCACAGTTTTTACGCCGAATGCCCTTCTTGACACGACCCTCCCTATTTATCTGGACTGGCGTATGCATCCTAGCGGCTCGGTACCTATAGGACAATTCAGTGTCTCCAATTAGCCTGGCTGCATGTTTTTGGACTGTGTGAGGAAACCAGAGCACCCGGAGGAAACCCACACAGACACAGGGAGAACATGCAAACTCCACACAGAAAGGACCCGGACCGCCCCACCTAGGGGATCGAACCCAGGACCTTCTTGCTGTGAGGCGACAGTGCTACCCACTTAGCCACCGTGCTGAACTTTGATCCATCCATGCTTGTGATTAAACACTGTATCATGATAGTATTACATGTTTTTAACAACATTCCCCCTGTGCCCCTGTCCCAACTTTTTGTGTAGCTTATTAACGTATTAATAATTAAGAAGGGTGTCCACATACTTTTCACACATTGTTCATGAGTTGCATTTTACTTGCAGCGTGGATGAAAAACCCGCCGTCTCCGGGCTGGTATCATTTTTTTCTGTTTGCTTTGCTTACTCATTATTCAACATTTTAATAACATGGAGAGGTGAGCGCAGTTCAGGCAATACAAGCTGGGGGCGTTTAATCACGGCGAGCCAGGAGAGCCCAGGGAATTGTGGGTAATGTGTTGTGCAGTAACGGGAGCACATAAAGTCAGGAGGAACAGCCAAGGCCTGAATGTGTACCTCTGTTCTTACTGCTTCTACAGGATGTGACTCCATGAAGTAAGAAGGAGAAATGAAGGAATAAATACAATATATGACCAAAAGTATTTGGCCACCCGAATATCACATCAATATGTTCAGGTAAATTCCAAACCAATCGGTATTTAACCAGACGTCTATTGTAGTTACTTCAATGATTCACTTCCAGTGATAGATAAGGACCTGCTGTTGGGCATTGTCAGCATTCCAAGTCATGCAGATGTTGAACCATGTTGTGGTTTAACACCAAACCAACCAAACCACTGAAGTTCACATCGTACACTGTAACATGAATCAGCTGCTAAAGAAGTTTGGCGGTGAGCCCCGTTGGAGTCGAGTACTTCTGCTTTGCCCTTATGGGCTGACTAAGGGGGCATGGAGGCGCAGATGATTGACGCCTTGTTAGTGTTAATACGCTTCTGGTGGAAGTTTGTCCTCCTCTTGCCTCACTGAGGCCCCCTGGTTGAGAACCACTGTTGCATATGATTGATTCATTACACCTGTCAATAATTACAAACGATGTCCCAATACTTGTCCATATAGCGTCCATAAGGATGGAAGTTACATGGTACACGCTACATGCATGTGATTAAAATTACTCTCACTGGTGTTTTTATTTATTTTATTTTATTTTTGAAAAACACAGAAAAAACTAAAATAATTAATAAATAACTGTTAAAAGTAACCACAATAAAAATAACAATAAAAAAGTAAATAAATAATACCTAAATAAATAAAATAATAATAATAAAATTAATATAATAATAATAATAATAATAATATAATTCAATAATACAACAATAATAATAATAATAAAATAATAATATAATAATAATAATACAATAATAATAGTAATATAATAATAAAATAATAATAATAATAAAATAATAATAATAATAAAAATAATAATAATACAATAATAATAGTAAAATAATAATAATAATAATAATAATAATATAATAATAACAATAATAATAATATTAATAATAATAATAATAATAAAAACCAAATAAATAAATAAATGCAATAATCAAAATAAATAAATAAATAAATAACAAAATAATTTACCTTTCATCCTGCCCACCTCCCCCGACTGACAACTAAGAAAGATTACTAAAATAAGTAATGATGCCAAATTTCGTAAAATTTATCGACAGAGCCCCTCAAGCTGAACATGATCTTCTCCAAGCCAAGAAAATCACATCTTTTAACCACAGTAAGTGTAAAAGTGGAGCCGCCGACTTCCAGCTTAAGATTCTTTACCTAGCTAACAATAATGTGTTTTTATTATTATTATTATTTGTAACAAACCTGGCTAAACACACCTGTTATTTTTCACCTTGTTCTTTTTAAATATTCATGTTGTGGGTTTTTGTTCCGGCTTGTTTTTATTCAAATTCTGTTGAACTTTGTTCTCCTCCTAAATCAACCTGTAAGATTAAAGCGGGACCTTCTGAGAACTTCCCCCTTTTATTGTACATGAAGAGGTTTAAAATTACCTGTGAGCCATGTTTCAGACAGACAGTCTCATTATGGCGCCGTGTTTACCCACCAGGGGAGCTTCACCCCCCACTCGGCGGAGACGCGACCCGCACTACAAATAAGTCATTACCGCTCGCTATCCTGGGATAGAGGTTAATGCTGGCGCTCTATTATACTTGACGACCAGATGGAATCAGTTTTTATTAAGTGTCGGTGATGGTGACACCAGCATGTGTGTACGGATAAAAATATGTGGAGAATATTTCCTGATCCAAAAGTATTTGGACACCTGACCATGAGCTTGTCGGCCCACACAGGGTCAGCTGAGATGCAGCTGAGGTCACAGGAGGTTATTATTATTAATACAGACTTTTTAAATCAAGTTTTTTTTGCCTGACATTATTTCGTTGAGGTGAGGTGTCAATCTATGGTAGGGGGTCCAAAAAAATGATTCAACCTACTTGGTTGACACAGGTCTAATATGCCCCTAAGAGAGCTCTGCTTTGCCATTGCGGCTGGCTAAGGGGGCACAGAGGCACAGATGATTGACACCTAGTTAACGTTAATTCGCTTCAGGTGGAAGGTTTCTTCCTCTTGAACTTGCCCACTCCTCTGTTGGTGTCGGTGGTGGTGACACCAGTATGTATGTGCGGATTAAAAATACATGGAGAATATTTCCTGATCCAAAAGTATTTGGACACCTGACCATGAGCTTGTCGGCCCATACAGGGTCAGCTGAGATGCAGCTGAGGTCACAGGAGGTTATTATTATTAATACTGAGTTTTAAAATCAAGGTTTTTAGCCTGACATTATTTTGTTGGAGTGAGAAGTGGGGTCATGGTAGGGGGTCCAAAAAATGTGAATCAAGCTAGAGAGCTCTGCTTTGCCACTGCAACTGGCTAAGGGGGCACGGAGGCACATATGATTGACACCTAGTTAACGTTAATTCGCTTCAGGTGGAAGGTTGTCTCTATATATCACGGTTTCTTCCTCTTGAACTTGCCCGCTCCTCTGTTGGCAAAGCTGCTATTTGTGTCTGAAATGGTAACACTGGGCTGCTCTGTCCAGTCTAGTTTTCTACTGGTATGCACTGCCAGCACACGTCTCTTTATGGGGACTCACCCGGTGTCACAGCATTTTGGGCCTCATGACAGAACCGCTCTGGGAAAACGAATCATCCCGTTTATGAAGCGGACCCCACCCATAAATCCATTTTAGGCCCGTCTTAAGGGTTCCGTATATCTTAAATTTTGGCAGGAGAATCAATCCCTCAGCGGTCGAACAGCTTTAGGTGGCAGAACAGGTGCAGCCAGAAGAACCATGAGTTCCAGGTACCTGGGTTGGCATCTTCTTGACCTACTAGATTTGAGTCTCAGTGGTGCTATCAGCCTGGCCGGATGCTTAACAGACACAACTCTCCATGTCAGAGGGAGGAGAGGTCGGACAGGGTTTCACCTTATTGCTACTGGTGAGACACAGGTCACAAGTATCGGACGAATGCATATGGTATCACGTGACTCTCCATTTTTCTGAGATAATCCACCTTTTTCTTTGTTTATGTGACCACAGACAACTGAACTGAGTTCTCCTGCGAATTAGAAGCTCCTGAAATACAGGAGACACTGTCCACAGCCAAGCAAGCTTCAAACTGAAACTGACTTGGGTTTAGAGGTTTGTTAAACAAAACCTTGATGTGAATGTGTGTCAGAGGGGGTTTGGTCAGCATTCGGGTAGAGAAAGTGGCAGAGGAAATTTCAGAGGTTCATAGAGAATCGGTCATGACTAAATTGTGAGTAAAGGAGTAACGGTCACTCCTGCTCACTGTCTCATTTATTGACCAGTGTTGTGTGCTGAAATCAGTCTGTAAGTATTATCTTGGTGTCATGTGACTGATCTGTGCCTGTTCCAGTAATTCCTGATTGCAGCCTTGTTTCACAGTTTACTCTTGCAGGACAGTATGTTATGTGGAAAGGAGGAGGACTCAAAAATGCAGAAAAAATAATTATTTATTTATTTTTACATAAAAGAACCAAAGACAAAAAGAAAAAAAAACTGAAACACAAAAACAATCAGGCGAACCCCGATCGACGCCGCTGATCACCACAGGCAGAAGGAACTGAAAAGAGAGAATCACAAAAAACAAAAAACCGAGTCGCGAACCCCGGTTGTACATTTTCGGCATTTAGCAGATGCTCTTATCCAGAGCGACTTACAGAAGTGCTTCCATAGTAAACATTATCATACTCTAGTTCAAGTAACCCTGTTAGAACCAAAGTGTTTTTTTGAACACAAGAAGCAAGAAGCAAGAAATGAATACGAGTGTTAGTAAGTAAGTACAAGTCAGCTTAAGTGTTTAGTAAAGAGGTGATGAAGGTTTTTTATCGTTTTTTGAAGACAGCGAGAGACTCAGATGTTCAGACAGACAGAGGAAATTAATTCTACCACTTGGGTGCTAGAACAGAGAAGAGACTTGATGCTCGTCTTCCTTGAGTCCTGGATGGAGGATCAAGTCAAGCGATACTAGTGGCTCAGAGGTTGCGTGGTACAGAGTGGGGTTTGATTAGACCACGAAGGCAGCTTGGGGCTGGTCCATTTGTGGCTTTGTATGAACGTGTGCAGCTACAGGAAGCCAGTGAAGAGAACGCAGCAGTGGGGTGATGTGGCAGCAGTGGGGTGATGTGGCAGTGTTTAGGTTGGTTAAAAACCAGATGAGCAGCTGCATTTTGAATGAGCTGCAAGGGTTTAGTAGTAGACATGGGAGCACCTGCCAGGAGGGAGTTGCAGTCGTCCAACCATGAGATTGCAAGTGACTGCACAAGAATCTGAGTAGCTTCCATTGACAGAAATGGTCGAATCTTCCTGATGTTGTAGAGGAGGAACCAGCACGATCTCGTCATGCTGGCTGCACACGAAGAGAAGGTCAGCTGGTTATCCAGGACAAGACCAAGGCTTCTTACATTATCAGACGGTCTGATCTGGGAGTCATCAAGAGAGATGACTAGGTCTTGGGTTGGAGATTGATCTCCAGGAATAAGTAACAGCTCGGTCTTGCTGGGATTGAGTTTTAGATGATGAGCTGACATCCATTGTGAGATATCTCGCAGACATGCTGAGATGCGAGCTGAGACTTGTGTGTCTGAAGGAAGAAATGACAGAATGAGCTGAGTAGGCTGCATAGGCTGATGTGACACAAGTTAGCCGTTGCTCCAAAATCAGGAGCTTAATCCTCAACTTAAAATTGTTGGTCATCACGTAGACAAACAAAAAAGCAGTAGTGGGGTCGTCTTTTATTTATTTATTTATTCATTTATTTTCCGGAACAGCCCCCCCAGGCTTGTTTGATAATACACAATCTCATTTACGTTCCAGCAGATTTCAACATCTTTATTTTGTTGTTTGTTTATTAGGATTTTATTCCAATGAAATTGGGTCAGGAACCCCTGATGTAAGTTATATTTTGACTTTAGATGCGCCCATCTCCCTGTAAATGTTTCCTTACAACAACTGAGTCTGTTCAGTTTGTTCACTCTAATGTGATTTGTGAGGTCATGTGACTGTACACTGTGTTCCTGACCAGTTCATCAGTGAGAGACTTGATTTCGGATCATGTCTCTCCCTTCGAACCCCCACATCCTTCCGGCAGCGCGGTGGCTCGGCGGGTAGCACTGTCGCCTCACAGCAAGAAGGTCCTGGGTTCCCATGGGGAGCGGTCCAGGTCCTTTCTGTGTGGAGTTCTCCCTGTGTCTGTGTGGGTTTCCTCCGGGTGCTCTGGTTTCCTCCTACAGTACAAATACGTGCAAGTGAGGTGAATTAGAGATACAAAATTGTCCATGGCTGTGTTTAATATGAAACTTGAACTGATGAACCTCGTGTAAGCAGTAACTATCTGTCCTGTCATGAATGTAACCAAAGTGTAAAACATGATGATAAAATCCTAATAAATAAATATTTACCCCGTGTGTTAATACTTGTTTGTTTGTTTACTGGGATTTTAACATCATGTTTTACACTTTGGTTACATTCATGACAGGACAGATAGTTACTCATTACACAAGATTCATCAGTTCACAAGTTTATATCGAACACAGTCATGGACAATTTAGTATCTCCACTTCACCTGACTTGCACGTCTTTGGACTGTGGGAGGAAACCGGAGCACCAGGAGGAAACCCACACAGACACAGGGAGAACATGCAAACTCCACACAGAAAGGACCTGGACCGCCCCACCTGGTGATCGAACCCAGGACCTTCTTGATGTGAGGCGACAGTGCCACCCACTTAGTTAATGCTGTTGTCTAATTGAACCCAGTAATGACCCACCCTCCATACATACAGCAAAGTAGTTCACCAAAAGTATGTGAACACCTGACCCTGAGCCTGATGAATGTTCCATTCCAAAGCCATGGGCAAAAGTATGCTGACCATAAATACCTCCCCCTCACACACACACACACACACACACACACACACTTCACCCCATGCAGCTTTTTAAGATTTGCAGATTTTGAGATCGAGCGCTGATATTGAAGGAGAAGACCTGACTCACAGTTATCATTCCAATCCATCCTTAAGATGTTCAGTGGAGTTGAGGTCAAGGCTCAGTGCAGACCACTAGAGTACAAACCCAATTCTTTTGCATTCAGATTTGCATTTACATTTTCTGCATTTAATAGACGCTCTTATCCAGAGTGATTTACAAAAGAGCTTCCACAGTGGACATTTCCTAACGCTATTAAGTGGACAACAGTGCAAGGTTACACATCTGCTAAAACTCTGTTAGAGCAATGGTATTTTATTTTTAAATAAGATGCTATAGAAGGTTAGTAAGTGCCTGTTATTGCTCAGCCAAAAATACACGTGAGAAGCGGCAAAACCGTTTTTGCGCCGGCTGTGCCGTTATTTACTATGGAGTGTAGCTTGACACTGCACTTCACTCACTGGTGCACGCTGTGCTATTTTGTTGTGTTGGACTCGTGTTTTTTGCGCTTCACCTGATTGAACTTCGACCCAGTTTGCCGCTGACCGTTTTAAAGCGCCTCCAATGAGACGATCTGTTTGATATGATGCAGTAAAAGTGACTCAGGTCATACAAACAATGCTTAACATGAACAAAACTTAACGTGACTCATTGTATCAAAACAATGAGAGGAATTTCATTTGTGGCGCCCCCTTACCTTGATAAGTACCCGACAACGCCACCCCTTGGTTTAAACCTAGAGCAAAGGGGAGCTCTGATTTGAAGAAACTTACAAACACATGTTTATGTGTTTATATATACACTGCCTGGCCAAAAAAAAAGGTCACCTCCTGGATTTAACTAAGCAAATAGGTAAGAGCCTCCCATTGGATAATTACTGCATGGGTGATTATGTTTCAGCTGGCAACAAGTTATTTAACCCTAACTGATGCAGTGAGTAGCTTCTCATTTGTTAAACAACCATGTCGAAAGACACATCCTGTGGTCGTGGAAAAGATGTTAATCTGTTTCAGAAAGGTCAAATTATTGGCATGCATCAAGCAGAGAAAACATCTAAGGAGATTGCTGAAACTATGTGGTCTGATGAGTCCAGATTTACCCTGTTTCAGAGTGATGGGTGCATCAGGGTAAGAAGAGAGGTGGCTGAAGTGACGCACCCATCATGCCTAGTGCCTACCGTACAAGCCTGTGGGGGCAGTGCTATGATCTGGGGTTGCTGCAGTCGGTCAGGTCTAGGTTCAGCAACGTTATGTGCCCAAAGAATGAGGTCAGCTGACTACCTGAATATACTGAACCACCAGGTTATTCCATCAATGGATTTTTTCTTCCCTGATGGCACGGGCATATTCCAAGATGACAATGGCAGGATTCATCGGGCTCAGATTGTGAAAGAGTGCTTCAGGGAGCATGAGACATCATTTTCACACATGGATTGGCGACCACAGAGTCCTGAGACCTGAACCCCATTGAGAATCTTTGGGATGTGCTGGAGAAGACTTTGCGCAGTGGTCCAAATCTCCCATCATCAATACAAGATCTTGGGGGAAAATTAATGCAACTCTGGACAGAAATAAATGTTGTGACATTGCAGAAGCTTGTGGAAATGATGCCACAGTGAATACATGCCGTAATCAAAGCTAAAGGCGGTCCAACCTAATATTAGAGTGTGTGACCTTTTTTTTGGCTAGGCAGTATATATATTACAAACAATGTTTTTTTATTTATTAAACAAGACAAGTTACATGTCGCTGTCAGTTTACTTGCTTAAAAAGCATTAGAAGCTAAAATGTCACCTATCTAATAAGGTTGGTCAGGCACCACCGGAGCTGGGAGTTTCACACATGTTCATCAGCATGTGTGAAAAACACAAAGCCCCAACAAAGAAAAAGAAAAAAACGTATCAATTTGGCACTACAAACCAAATACCTCACATGCGTTGCACTGCTACATTTATCACTCCGGTGAACACGGCACAAACACCCCAATAACTTAGTCCTAACTTCTTAGTCCTGACCAAACTTTAGAATTAGATAAAGTGGCAAAGCACTTCTAATAATCACATATACATATATAGAATTTGGGGAGCAGCAACGAGATAGATAACACCACTATTAAAAGAGCTTTATTAAAAGAGAACAGGAAAACAGCTACTAGAGAACAGCAGCCAGCACCCAGCACTGTGGTACCAGCCAAATTCACAGAAGCAATCAGCATAACATGATTCCCGCACACACTTGGCAACTTCCAGGCCTCCTCGTTGTATTCCTGGTAGATAAATGGGGAGACGCACTGAAGCTATATGAGCTACACACACTTAGCTTAGCTCCTTTCTTCCCCTGGACTTGTCTACAAGCATGCACACCACATCACTTCTGCCACATGGCTCAACCAAATGTTCTGCTACCGTGAAGGTAGCTGCATCCTGGCTCACTTAGCCTAGCAGCCAAACAGCCCAAACCTCTCTAAGGCCCAAAGGGGGTCTATATAAATGCCTTCCCTAGGACCTTTGGGTGGACCGCATAATTGCCTATCCACCCCCTTTTTTCCACACAAATAACCACAGGCCACAACCACACAGGCTACACATTAGTGAACAGAACTTATGAGCAGTAATAATTAAGAGAAGTTTAGTGCTCCTGTGTCGTTCTTTTAAAACATTAAACCACGTTAAACGTTTTTTTTTTAACTATAACAGAACATTTAGACTCTGGGAGATTCTGATTCTCTTTTTTCTCTCAAAAGCTCGAGCTGTAACGCAAGTTTAAAAGTGAAACAGGAGATAAATCCAGACGAACACAGATACATGTAAAGCTTTCAGACTGGATTTGTTGGTTATTCCACACAAATGCAGATTCGTCTCATATTCGTACTTTGATGACGTTTTCCTGCACAGCTCAAGCCAAGGGCGCCGAGGCTCGCGGTTCTGCCGCTTCTCATGTGAATGTAACCTAAGTGCTTAGTTATTTTTTAATGCATTTTCTCCCCATTTTCCTCCCGATTTAGCGCACTCTTTTTTTTTTTGTCTTCCGCTGCTGAGCGATACCAGATTGCATCCAAGGAGAGCACGTCTCTGTACACGCCTCTTCTGACATGTGCACAGCCCTCCTCTTCTAGCCCGTGCTTTTTGCACAGGCGTATCTTCCGCCAATCAGGGTCCTTACACAGCGTATGAAGACCCATCCACCCACACATAGTCCAGCCCCCACCATGCAGATACGGTGGCCAATTAGTATCTGCTGCAGGCACTGCCAATTATGCCCGCCAGATGCCGCCCAGCCGACCGGAGGCAACACCGAGTTTCGAACCGAGGAGTTCAGAAACTCGGCGCTGGTGTGCAAGTGGAATATCCCGCTGCACCACCTGGGTGCCACCCTAAGTGCTTAGTAAAGAGGTGATAAAGATCTTTAATCGTCTTTGGAGAACAGTGAGAGACTCAGATGTACGAACAGGCAGAGAAAGTTCGTTCCACATTCACGTGTTTATGGACGCTGTTTTGTGCACACAGATATAGCAAAGTCACCCTGGAACAGGTCTTTTTGCTACACAGCTAAAAGCTATAATTTAGCAATACATGTGTAAAACACCTGAGCTTGATAATTACAATATCAGATATCAGAAATACTCCAAATATCAGAGCACTAAACTGTCTGGTTGGCATGACCACTGTCACAGCGATGCTAATTCTGACCGTCCCTCCCGCCAGCTTTGTGTTATCGTTAGCCACATTAGCGCAGTCTGGCAGGCCTCTATAATGAGAGGTGTTGCAGTAATGAGCTGATCACATGCTCCGTCCTTTCATTATGATTTTATTCACTGCAGGAACTTTATTAGTTCAGTAATTAGATTAGTTCTGTCTGAGAACTCACTTTAATCACTAATCATCATTCATCCAAGTGTTTCTTCTTAACTCCAAACTCTCATTTCTTTCAGTATAAATTATATAAATGTACAGCGGCTTAAAACATACTCAACCCCCCCAACCGGGGTGAAAAAAAGGAGAAGTAACGGTTACAACCTGAGATGGAACTGGAATACTTATTTTTCCACCTGGACACTCGTTTCCTCATAAAAATAAAATGAGAACTTTATATTAACTGAAAGAAATGAATACAAATATATTAAAAAACCAAATTTTTTAATGCATTTTTCTCCCCATTTTTCCTCCCGATTTAGCGCATCCAATTTGTCTTCCGCTGCTGACAGACTCCAGATTTGCATCCAAGGAGAGCGTGCCGATGCCCACGCCTTCTTTACACGTGTACAGCCCTCCTCTTCTCGTCCACGCTTCCTGCACGGGCGTCTCTTTTGCCAATCAGTGTCCTTACACAGCGTATGAAGACCCACCCACCCACATATAGTCCGGTCCCCACCCTGCAGATACGGTGGCCAATTAGTATCTGCTGCAGGCACTGCCAATTATGCCCGCCTGATGGCGCCCAGCCGACCGGTGGCAACACCGAGCCTCGAAACCCGGGAGTTCAGAAACTCGGTGCTGGTGCGTCCGCGGAGCATTTTTAAATTGAGTATCGCATACTCTAAGCTCCATGTGACTCCCCTCATTTGCACAGACGCCCGGATCAGCCCCAGAGATCGTTTATCGCAGCAGCAAGAGACACCAGACGACCTTCCCTCCCTCAAACACAGCCAACAGTGTTTGTGTGAAGGCCTAGCCTGGTCAGTGGCTCTCCTAAGATTCACAATTGCTAGTTCAAACACTCCACAGTGGCGTGCCGGGGTGTTAGAGTATCGTGCCACCTGAGTGCCAGACTAAGCTATCAAAAAATCTAAATATTTAGACTAAGGACCAATCTGAATGTGACAAGTGTGTGTTTGCTTGTACAGAGTTATCTGATAACAACTTTGATTAGACCCATATCCAGTGACCTGTTTGTGACAAATAAACTTAAAATATCAGTCTGATACGGTAGTTGAAATTGAAATAGTGAGTCTTTTTCACAGTAGTGAGTTTTTTGGGGGGAATTTCAAGAGACTTCAAGTTCAAGAGGCTCCATCAATAACCCAGTTCGATCACTAAACACAGGGCTCAATGCAGGAAAACCCTAAACAGGGTATCAATCCATTGTAGGGCTTCAGTCAGTCACCCCAACTCCCCTTAGACATTACCTACCATGCCAGTATAGATGCCTGACCGGCTGATAGCACCAGTGTGATTGGAACCTGGATCTCAGCGATGGGTTAACATAATAGACCACTGCTTCACCAACGTACAAAAATGAATTCACATGGCAGTCTGTATATGTTTTTTTATGCCAAAGAGGCAACAGAATGATCTGATTTTCACTCTCATATACAGTATATATATATATATATGAGAATACCGTCTCCATGAAAGGGTGAACATGGTCTGCAACAATGCTTAGGTAGGTGGTACTTGTCAAAGTAACATCCACAAGGATGGCAGGACCCAGGGTTTCCCAGCAGAACATCACCCAAAGCATCACACTTCCTCCGCCGGCTTGCCTTCTTAGTGCATCCTTCTTGGTGCATCCTCTTAGTGCATCCTTGCCTTCCATAGTGCATCCTGGTGCCATGTGTTCCCCAGGTAAGCAACGCACACGCACCCGGCCATCCACTTGATTCATCAGACCAGGCCACCTTCTTCCATTGCTCTGTGGTCCAGTTCCGATGCTCATGTGCCCATTGTTGGCACTTTTGGCGGTGGACAGAGGTCAGCATGGGCACCCTGACTGGTCTGCGGCTATGCAGCCCCACTTGCAACAAACTGTGATGCTCTGTGTATTCTGACACCTTTCTATCAGAACCAGCATTGACTTCTTCAGCAGTTTGAGCTACAGTAGCTCGTCTGTTGGATCGGACCACACGGGCCAGCCTTCGCTCCTCACGTGCATCAATGAGCCTTGGCCGCCCATGACCCTGTCGCCGGTTTGCCACTGCTCCTTCCTTGGACCACTTATGATAGATACTGACCACTGCAGACCGGGAACACCCCACAAGAGCTGCAGTTTTGGAGATGCTCTGACCCAGTCGTCTAGCCGCCAAAATTTGGCCCTCGTCAAACTCGCCCAGATCCTCACGCTCGTCCATTTTTCCTGCTTCTAACATCAACTTGCTGCCTAATATATCCCACCCACTAACAGGTGCCGTGATGAAGAGATAATCAGTGTTAATTAGTCAGTGCTCATAATGTTATGCCTGGTCTGTCTATATATATATATATATATATACGGTATATGTGTATATATGGTATATGTGTGTGTATATATACATATGTATGTGTGTATATGGCACAGCTGGTAGAATGGATGCCACATGGCACCCTGAGTTCAATCCTTGCTTCTTTAAGTCTGTGAGAAGTTCAGCAGACTCTTCCTACACCCATACAGATCTGGGTACTGCAGTTTCCTCTCATCATCTAAAGCATGCAGAAGTTAGATTGGCTGCTCTAAATTGCCTCTTATTATGAGTACGTTTCAAGTTTCTGACCAGATTGAAGTAATTATTGGAAATGAATGAATGAATGTAAAATACACAACGACATGGTGATAATTACATGGTGCAATAGTGTTGCTGGACATCAGCTGGACGTGCGGCTAATCTGAGTGTACAGGGAAAGATTTTACATTTAGTTTTATGTGGATTTTTTGTGGTGCCAACAAGCAGAACAGCTCGTACCATTTCTGACATAAAGTGTTTTCATCTCTGTAATTTCCATCACAGCACAGACGCAGGAGAAGACAGTGATGTGGCGCAGCTTGTTTATGGGCTGATCGGGCCCATGGCGGAGTGAATTTAGCCAAATGCATCAGCAGTATTACGGAGGCTACGGCTAATCAGAGAATTTTGCCTGTAAACTAAAATGAATGCATTTCAGCCACTAAATTCAATTTAGTCATTACCAGTTCCCAATTAGAAAGCCTACAATGCTTGCACAATGCTCGTATTTGCAGAGGAAAGTCACAGACTAGCTCCCGCCCTCTCCAACTCATCTAAAGTCGCATTATCCCTGATCTCATCCAAATAAAACACGTTCGGGAGGAATTAGAATGTAGACCACAAGCCAGGCCTTCTGTACCTCACATTACAAATTCTCTTTTTACTAAATGGACATAAATTCCCACAGATACACTTCAAAATCCTGTGAAAGAATGTTATCATGGCGGGTGGCAGCTCTATATTAATGCCTATGTTTGTAGTCAGCTTATGGTCAGGTGTTCACATCCTTTTGATCTATTCAGTTCTTTTTATCTGACGTGTTATCCAGATCATGGTCACAGTGGGTCCAGAGCCTTGCCAGAGACAACAGGTACAGGACTGACGTGGGTGTGATCTAACAGACATGATGGATTCGAATCTGCGCTTGTGTGGAGTAATTTGATGTTAAGATGCTATGTGGTCAAAAATATGTGGACGCCTGACCATCAGCTTGTTGTACGTCCTATTTTGAAAACAAATGCTATTAAAACAGAGTGACGTCTATGTGATCTTTTCAGCTTTTTTGAAAATCTTCTCATTAGACTTTGAAGTATGTCTGTGGGAATTTGTGCCCATTCAGTTAAAAGAGCTTCCGTATGGCTGGGCACTGATGTTGGTCAAGAAAGAGGGTGAGGTCAGGACTCTAAGTTCTTTAAACCGAGATTTTCTTTATGTCTTTATAGCACAAAGTTAAAAGTCTATAATTTCCAATCTATAAGGGCAAGCCATAGCCTAGTGGTTAAGGCACAGGACTAGTAATCCAAAGGTTGCTGGTTCAAGCCCCACCACTGCTAGGTTGCTGCTGTTGGGCCCTTAAGCAAGGCCCTTAACCCTCAGTTGCTCAGACTGTATATTGTAACTGTAATGTCGCTTTGAATAAATGTATAATTTATTATGCAGGTGGCTCGTGGGTAGCACTGTCGCCTCACAACAAGAAGGTCCTGGGTTCGATCCCCAGGCGGCGGTCCGAGTCCTTTCTGTGCGGAGTTTGCATGTTCTCCCCGTGTCTGTGTGGGTTTCCTCCGGGAGCTCCGGTTTCCTCCCACAGTCCAAAAACATGCAGTCAGGTTCATTGGAGACACTGAATTGTCCTATAGGTGAATGTGTGTGTGTGTGTGTATGTGTGTGTCTGCCCTGCAATGGACTGGCGCCCCATCCAGGGTGTTACTGTGTGCCTTGCGCCCATTGAAAAGATGAGATGCCGACACGACCCTAATTGGATGAGCGGTTAAGAAAGTGAGTGAGTGAATTTATTACACAGAAGGGGTTCATCTCTATTTTGGGGGAAACCATCCTGCATTAAAAGCATCTCTCAAGCATTACAGCTGGTCTGATGATGTTAATGTTTAGAGTCTAGTGTACGTAAGGTTGTGAGTTCAATTCCCCCAAATCTCTGAAACCCACAGCACTCGGCTCTGTGCCCGGATCTGTCGGATTGTTTTCTGTCTGACCCGTAAGTCACTCCGGATAAAAACATCTTCTGATTAATTGAATGTAAATCTAATTCACTCGTGTTCCTGAAAAGCGTCCAAACCCGGCGGGATCCACAACCAGACGCAGAAACGATGAACCTCCGACTCTCTTAAAATGCAGTCGAGAGAAAAGAACCCGAGCCGGTGGTGCTCGCTTCACCGACCCGTCCCTCCCCGCGGATTTCTCCCGGCTTCTGCCTCCTCGTGCAAATCACATCATCCTGGTTCGGTCTGCACCGCCGCGCTCCTCTGCCGTCGTGAGGCGTGAGCTACTTCTACCATCTGTCAGGAGCTCTACCTCCCGAGAAGCTGGAATCTGTCTAATATTAGCGCTCCGCTTTCCCCTCGGTTCTCGCCCAGCGCACGTCCCATCGGACACGGCGTCCCGGAGACGGCCATCTGTCCACGCGGCCTCGCGTTCGGACCCAGCGTCACGCGCCGGCGCCACTTTTGACCTTGTGTTTTCACTCATTAAAATAAAATAGAGCCGTAAGCACTTTCAGCAAGAGGCACAAATTAACCCCACATCTGACCCGCCTCTCTGTCACATCATCTCTGATTAGCCATAATTGCTTCTCAGGCATTCTGGTCTCAAACGCCGCCACCGCCGCCACCGTTGCCGTTTCTCAGCTGGGCACTATTTTTTCTCTTATTTTACGTACATTAGGACTGAAGTTGGCTGGGAATTCCATCCATGTGGAGCTCAGAGCACGAGAAACTCAATCGAAATTAATTATCTTCTGTCTGTTTTAATTAACCAGTTAGTGCAAATGGATGATTAGCGCGTTGCTAATGTTTTCAGTTCGGCTTCATTTCTGAGTACTGGGCCTTAAAGATGACAACATGGTCACATGACTCCTCTAATTGGATTCATTCACCCTAAAGCGTTCAGATGAATTTTTACTCTCCTACTTATTCGTTCGAGCGGCACGTTGGCTTGGTGGGTAGCACTGTCACCTCACAGCAAGAAGGTCCTGGGTTTAATTTCCAGGGGGAGCAGTCTGAGTCCTTTCTGTGTGGAGTTTGCATGTTCTCCTCGTGTCTGTGGAGGTTTCCTCCAGGTGCTCCGGTTTCCTCCCACAGTCCAAAGACATGCAAGTGAGATGAATTAGTGATACAAAATTGCCCCTAGATGTGTGTGTGTGTGTGTATGTGTGTGCCTTGTGATGGAGTGGCGACTTGCCCAGGGTGTTCACTACCTTTCACCCAGTGAATTGCACCCACCACGACCTTGACCAGGATAAAGTCATGGTAAAACAGACAATGAATGAACGCTGTACTGGGTCATGTTGGAACAAGAGGACACCCTGGACACGGCGCCAGTCCATCAGTGGGCATCAAAACTTACACCCGATCTCTTGTGTGAGCTTGGAAGGCTGGAGGAAAACACCTAACAGACACTGATAAGGATAGAGTTAAAGATAACTGTAAGGATAGAACCCAGAACCTCAACGTGTACAGAACGGTGCACCACCCACTCCACCCGCAACACCACTGTGCCACCCTGTTAGAATAAATTACAGATTATAATTATATATTTATATTTAAAAATCAATGCTGTAAATGTATTCAGGTCCAGTCTCACCAAGAAACACTGGATGCAGGGCAGTAAAACCCAGGACAGGGTGCCAATCCATCACAGAGCTTCGACCATCCCAACCTCAGAAAATCAGAAAGCAACTTACAATTTTAACTGAATACAATATGAGCAATTGAGGGTTAAGGGCCTTGCTCAGGGGCCCAACAGTGGCTATTTGGTGGGGGATGGGTTTGAACTGGCAACTAACTTTCTTTCTCTCCCTTATGTTCTTTCTTTTTCTTTTTTTCTTTCATTTTCTTTCTTTCTCTCTTTATTTATTTCTTTTTTCTTTCTCTTTTTTCTATTTTTTCTCTTCACTGTTTTTCTTACTTTCTTTTTCACTTTCTTTCTTTCTCTTTATTGTTTTTTTCTCTCTTTCGTTCTTTCTTTTTTCTTCCTTTCTTTTTATTGTTTTTGTTTGTTTGTTTTCAAATTTTTTTCTCTTTATTGTTTATTTCAAATTTTTTCTCTTTATTGTTTTATTTTTATTTTTTTCTCTTTATTGTTTTTTTCTATTTTTTGTCTTTATTGTTGTTTGTTTCTTTCTTTTTCACTTTCTTTCTTTCTCTTTCTTGCTTTTTTCTTTCTTTCTTTATTTCTTTTTTCTTTCTTTCTCTTTGTTTTTCTTTTTCTCTTTATTGTTTTTCTTTTCTTCTTTCTTTCTTTATTTATCTCTTTCTTTATTTCTTTGTTCTTTCTTTCTCTTTAGTGTTTTTCTTTCTTTCTTTCTTTCTTTTTTCATTGTTTTTCTTTCTTTTTCTCTATTTTTTTTTCAATTTGTTTTCTCTTAATTGTTTTTTTTCTATTTTTGTCTTTTTTGTTTTACTTTCTTTCTTTCATCCTTTCTTTTTCTCTTTCTTTCTATTGTTTTTCTTTCTGTTGTTTTTCTCTTTTTTTCTTTCTTTCTTCTTATTGTTTTTTTTCTGTTTTTCTTTCTTTCATTAATTCTTTCTTCTTTTCTTTTTTTTTCTCTTTTGTTCTTTCTTCCTTTCTTTCTCTCTCTTTCTTTCTGGTCTGTCTGTCAGTAGCTGATCAGGTTTCTGACATCACCTCAGCACAGGGAGGTTCTGTTTTCTCTGATGCAGATATGCTGGATATTAAACTGTTGAATTTTTAATCTGCTGACTGCTTAGGCGTGTAGCGGGAGGCTCTGAGCTAATGGCCTCAGATTGGATAACCCCCGATCGCTTTTGGAAATTGGAGAGATCCTTAGCAGCTCCTCTCTGGGGGGGCTTTTATTACCCTGCATGGGGAAACAAGCTGTTCCAAAAGCTACTAATCCAAATCAGAGCTCACTTAGAGAAAAAAAAAACACACGTACAGAAAAAAACTCACTTAGAGACAAAAAAAAACTCCGAGATAAAAACAAAAACACACTCAGAGATTTTATTTGTAACAGATGAATGAAAATCACAAACCTGTAATAGTTTTAAATCTGATTTTGATTATTAATTACTGGGGGGGCACAGCAGGAATAATGCACCATGTACAGAGCATCTAACACCCACTGATTCACTTATATTTAACTAGGAGTCATTTATGGTGCTAATTCACCTACTGTCATGTTTTTGGGAGGGGAAAGGAATCCACACAGATCCCAACAGAACATGACAAACCCTTCACAACAGTGACCACAAACAACACCATCATTCAACAACACCATCATTCAACAACACCATCATTCACCTCCTTGTTGCTACAACAGTGACTGAAATTTTCTGGTCGAGGCACAGGCACAAGAAGGGGAAGAGTATAGAGAGCATAGTGTGTTCTGTCATATGTCCTTAAGCTCCTGTTCTGGAAGCTTCTTTAAACCAGGGAATTTTGTAAAGTTGCTTTGAGACGTTGTCTATTTTAAAAAGTACTATACAAAAAAATCTGACTTGATTGTTATGCTACTCCACAGGTCTGGGTTCAGTAGCTCATTATCAGTGGTTATTTTTATTTTTACAGTTTAATATCTGCCATCAGGGAAAACAGAACTGCCCTGTACCGAGGTGATGTCAGAAACCTGATCAGCTATCAAAAGAAAGAAGGAAGAAAAGTAAAGAAGTAAGTACTTAAGTGTGTAAATAAGTTAGTACTTAAGTATGTAAGTAAGTAAGTACTTAAGTATGTATGTGAGTAAGTAAGTAAGTAAGTAAGTAAGTAAGTAAGTAAGTAAGTAAGTAAGTAAGTAAGTAAGTAAGTATGATTCTGGTGAAACTGGACGAGGGGGATTTAAGGGCGACCCTGACCAGGATGACCAGGATACAGCACTGGTAAAACATGAAATGAAATGAAAATGTATAAAAACAGAAATATTTAATGGTTTGGCAGTTTTAGCTGGTTTGATTACTTTTATTTTTATTTGGTGTTTGCTTTACACCACGTTTTCTGAAGTTCCACCTGTGACTCCTCAGTCCACTGAATATCATCCCAAAAGTCCTGAGGGTCACTTAGATGTTTTTTGGTAAATGTGAGACGAGTCTTTGTGTACTTTTTGGTCAGCAGTGGTTTTGGCCCTGAGACGAGTGAGGTCTGCAGCTCTTTAGATGTTCGTCTGGGGTTTCTGTTTCCTCCTGGATGAGTTGTGGATGTGTTCTTGGTAAAATTTTTATAGGCCGGCCACTCCTGAAGAGTTTCACCACTGTTCAAGTCTTCTCTATTTGTGGATAATGGCTCTCACTGGGGTTCTGTGTAGTCCAAGAGCCTTAGCAATGGCTTTGTAACCTGTTCAAGACTTTGTTTGGCATCAGTATTTGAATTTCTTTGGAACGTGGCACACCCCCATGTGTTTCCATTACAGTCCGACTTGTCTTCTTAAGCTTGTGGGCTGCCAGTTACACCGTTATCCACAACACCCCAATTCTAATGTTGCTTCCAGGCAGTTTGGAACACAGTATTGAGTGATGCAATCAAGACGATATTGTTACACTTCATAAATGTATTCAGTGCTGTTTAATAAATAAACAATCTGATTCTGTACAGACATCCGGGCACATTTCTTTCATCTTCTACACACACACACACACACACACACACACACCCCTCAGCTGAGTCGTCATGTTTAGAGGGCGGAGTTTATCAGGCAGACATACATTTTAACCTCCACTGCTTTGTTCTTCTTTCTCACCTCACTCATCCTCATTCACTTTTCCTCTATTTCAACTCAGATTCATCCAGCTCGGTAGGTAAGTCTGCCACCTCACAGGAGGAAGGTTCTGGGTTCGATTCCCAGATGGAGCGATCTGGGTCCTTTCTGTGGGGATTTCCTCCGGGTTCTTGGGTTTGCTCCAACAGTCCAAAGACATGCAGTCAGCTGTGTGTGTGTGTTTGTCCTGTGATGGAGTGGCTCCCTATCCAGCTTGTTTCCTACCTTTCCTCACCCAGTGAATTGCACCCACCACAACCATGACCAGAATGAATCCTGTTGTGGGCAATTGGAGCTTACCTCTCTTTTGTCGCTGCCTCTGCCACCACCTACACCTCTGATCATGCCCCCTCTGGCACGCTTCATCTGTTAGGGGCGGAGTCTCATAGAGCCAGTTATTGCATGCAGAGAACCACACCCTGCCATCCATGATCAAGCTGCCCCCTTTCCTCCCTGAGCAGTCAGGGATTTGCCACCTCAACCGGTCAAGAGCCAGAGGCCGCGCTTTCACCAGTGATGAAAAACCACTGTCCCGCCCCCTACAAACACACAGCCAATCACGTGTTGGCGCCGGCTGGCTGATAGCAGAACTGTGATTGAAACTTGCTAGCGTGTTTTACTGCTGCGCGACCTTAGTGCTCTGACACTGAATTCTGGGCAGTTGTAGCTTAGCGGTTAAGGTACTGGACTAGTACTCAAAAGGTCGCTGGTTCAAGCACAACCACAACCAGGTTGCCACTGTTGGGCCCTTTAGCAAGGTTTTAACCCCTCAATTGATTATACTGTAAGTTGCTTTGGATAAAAATGTCTGCTAAGTGCTGAAAATGTAAATGCTCTGTTTTTCTGTCCTGTCATCATAAACCTTTTATAGATTTTTTATTTTTTAATAAAGTAAAATATCAATAAAAATTACTAAAAATGTTTAAAAAATTGTTACAAAATTTTTAATTGGTATTTTTTGGATTTTGCATCTTTTAATAAAGTAAAATTATAATCGAAAAATTAAAAAAAAAAATACAAATTAGAAAAAAAAGAAAAAATAGTAAAAAAAAATTTTTTTAATTGTTTCTAAATTGTTATTTTTATATAGTATCTTTATATTGTATCTTTTAATATAGTAAAATATCAATCAAAATATTACAAAATAAAATAAATACAAATTAGAAAAAAATGAGAAAAAAGAAAAAGTAAAAAAAATTTAATTTGTAATTTTTTTTGGATTTTGTATCTTTTAATAAAGTAAAATATCAATCAAATAAATACAAAATTAAATGAATACAAATTAGAAAAAAATAAAAATAAATGTTTAAAAAAGTGTTAAAAATGTAATTTGTATTTTTTTTTATTTTGTATCTTTTAAAAAAGTTACATTTCAATCAAATAATTACAAAATAAAAATTATTACAAAATAAAAAAATACAATTAAAAAAAGGTAAATTTTAACTTTTAATTAAACTTTTTAATTTTTCATTTTTAATTTGTATTTTTTTTTTGATTTTATATCTTTTAATAAAGTAAAATATCAAACAATTACAAAATAAAAAATACAATTTAGAAAAAACTAAGTTTTAAAAATAGTAAAAACAGAAGTAGAATAGTGTTAATAAAAAAAATAATTTGTAAAATTTTGCTTGCCCACAACTGCTCGGATCTACGCTTTGAATCCCCAGCGGTGCTATCAGCCAGGCGGGTGTCTGCATACTAATCTGATTGACTATATCTGAGGAAGGGGCTGGTTGAGGCACCACACTGGATTGCCGTCCTGTCCGGGATGTGCTACTGCACTGTGATCAATGATCCCGGGGGAACTGAACCCACTGTGACCTTGATCAGGATAAAGCGGTGGTATAAACATGATAATGAAATGAAACTGTTTACTCCTCATGGTTTTAATAACTGTAAATAGAATACAATAATAAAACAAAAACATTATAAAGTATTTAATGAAATATTTGATGAGCTGCATATTTAGGAAACACACGACACGTTTATTTGTTCGGTTATTTATGTGACAAATCAGAATTTGGATCAGGCTCCTCGGTCGCCCCCATTCTCCCCCGTGAGACTTCAAATTTAATTAAGAGATGAAAGAGGGCAGAGCAATCTTCTTACTCTGATATAAAGACGCCTTTGAAGATTCAGAGTCTGAGCCTGTAATGAAACTCCTGATGTGATTACTGTGTGTGTGTGTGTGTGTGTGTGTGTGTTTGTATTGCTAGTTTTAATTGAGCAACACCCCCCCCCCCCAACACACACACACACACACACACACACACATACACACCACTGCTCTGGTGCAAAGGTACGCAAGACTAAAAAGTGCTCATGACTGAGGAGGTCATGAGGGGTGAAGGAAGGGAGGCGTAAGGGGGGCAAATTTCGTCTCAAGAGTCTCGTGGAAGCTCCCATTGTTCCCTGTCTGCCCAAACCCTCGAACCCTCTTGACTAATCATCTCTATTAGATAAAGTGAGGGAGTCTGGACTGTCTGGACACTTGAATAAAGAAGAGATGAGACCCCGGTGAGGAAACACAGAGGTGTTTTCAGGGGAGGTTCTGATTCTGAGTCGATTTGGATGAAGGCGTCTGCAGAAATGTGACGGGAGGTGAGAATCGAGCTCAGGTCACCAGGACCGTAACGCCATGCGGTGCCCACTTTACCAGCTGTGCCACCCTTTAATATAAGTTTCCTATCCAGTGAACACAGCAAATAAAGCATTTATTTTTCCTGCTCAGAAGAGTTCAGGACTCCTGTTTATTAGATGAAATATAAAATATGCATTTTTTAATATTGCAGTTCAATGGTGACACGATTCTCAGTTTTTACTTCTTTTAAAAGCCTGACGTTTCAAATGTGGAGCATCGTTCTTTATTTGTTTTTCCGAAGCCTGGTCAGGGTCAGGGTGGGCCCTTGTGTCACCCCCAAACCTCACAGAAATACACCCTGCACAAGGTGTCATTCCACTGCACAGTGACCAAACCCATGCATTTATCTAAAGGCAATTTAGACTAGCCAGTCCAGATTCTGTTTTCTGAAACCCATGCATGCTTAGAAGAGGAGAACATGCAAAACTCACAGAACTGACTTACAACGTGGACCAACCCCAGGACCTCAGGACCCTGAGACCCATGTTGCTGTGTGGCACCCTGAATCTCACATGCATGAATAAAAATCTATTTACAAAACCATACAGCCAAAAGTATAAGAACACCATGTGCTAATTATTGAGTACAGGTGTTTTAGTCACCTATTGCTAACAGGTATTCCTAGGTCCCTAGTGAGGTCTATAAGGTCATAATTTGATGAGTGTGGTATGAAGGAACTCCAGCAGACTGGACAGAGCGCTGACCACAATGCTATTAAACACTTTTATCATATTCAACGAGCTCACTGTCAGATGTCCACAACCGAATCCATAAATAATATAACATCTACTTCATCTTTGCACTCTTCTGAGAAGGCTGTGTGTCTGTGGGAATTTGTGTCCATTCAGGCAAAAGAGCAGCCATAACATTAAAACCACCTCCTTGTTTCTACACTCACTGTCCATTTTATCAGCTCCACTTACCATATAGAAGCACTTTGTAGTTCTACAATTACTGACTGTAGTCCATCTGTTTCTCTGCATGCTTTCTTACCCCCTTTCATGCTGTTCTTCAATGGTCAGGACCCCTACAGGACCACTACAGAGCAGGTATTATTTAGGTGGTGGATCATTCTCAGCACTGCAGTGACACTGACATGGTGGTGGTGTGTTAGTGTGTGTTGTGCTGGTGTGAGAGGATCATACCTACTGTCACTGCTGGACTGAGAATAGTCCACCAACCAAAAATATCCAGCCAACAGCGCCCCTTGGGCAGCGTCCTGTGACCAATGATGAAGGTCTATAAGATGACCAACTCAAACAGCAGCAATAGATGAGCGATTGTCTCTGACTTTACATCTACAAGGTGGACCAACTAGGTAGGAGTGTCTAATAGAGTGGACAGTGAGTGGACACCATATTTAAAAACCAGCAGAACACACAGTAACACACCAGCACCATGTCATTGTAACTGCAGTGCTGAGAATGATCCACCACCCAAATAATACCTGCTCTGTAGTGGTCCTGTGGGGGTCCTGACCAGTAAAGAACAGGGTGAAAGTAGGCTAGAAAGGTATGTAGAGAAACAGATGGACTACAGTCAGTAATTGTAGAACTTCAAAGTGCTTCTATATGGTAAGTGGAGCTGATAAAATGGACAGTGAGTGTAGAAACAAGGAGGTGGTTTTAATGTTATGGCTGATTGGTGTATAAATGCGTCTATGTCGAGAGATCACGAGGTTTTCAGACAGACCCGTACTGTCTGTAAACGTATAATTTAAATAAACTCAGAGACACTTGAACTGAAAATGATCAAACATCTTAACTTCTCCATCTGATCGGATGTGAGCCGCCTGACACAGACCTCTCGAGAGTGGAATGAATTGTCTGTTTGCTAAACTTTAATAAAGTTATTAGAAATGTGATTAGCTCTAGGCCAGTGTGTCTCATCACTTCATTTAGGGAACCAATTTCTCTGAAGAGCAAATCAAGACTAGAAAACGTTCCTCACAGTCCTCACTGTAGATTCTGATGCAAATACAAGCTTTGTGTGCAATTTAAGGACAAAAGTATCCGGACACCCCTTATTATTGAATGTACTGTATTTTCTTATACGCTTATCCAATGAGGGTTGCATGGGGGGGGGGTGCTTTTTAATGGGCGCAAGGCACACAGTTACACACTGGACGGGGCGCCAGTCTATCGCTGGGCAGACACACACACACACACCTTCACTTATAGGGCAATTCATTGTCTCCAATGAACCTGACTGCACTTCTTTGGACTGTGGGAGGAAACCGGAGCTCCCAGAGGAAACCCACACAGACACGGGGAGAACATGCAAACTCTGCACAGAAAGGACCTGGACCGCCCCAACTGAGGCTCGAACCCAGGAGCTTCGTGCTGTGAGGTGATAGTGCTACCCACTAAACCACCGTGCCACCCCGTAATAAATCAATTCCAAATTCTACCCTTCCAACTTTGCAGCACCAGTTTAGGGAAGGCTGTTTCCTGTTCCAGCATGTCTGTGCCCCTGTGTACAAAGCGAGATCTATACAGACATAAAGAATAGCTGCACAGAGCCCTGACCTCAGCCCCACTGAACAGCTCTGGAATGAACTGAAACGTCAACTGAGGCTTTCTTTACCAACATCAGTGCCCAGCTATACAAATACTCATTTGACTGAATGGGCACAAAATCCCACAGACATACAGTACATCAAAGTCTCGTGAGAAGTTCTCTCAAAAGAGGTGATGTTGTCATAGCTGAAGATATCACATAGAGGTCACTATGTTTCAGCATTTGTTTTTGAAATAGGACGTCCAACAAGCTCATGGTCAGGTGTCCAAATACTTTTGGCCATATAGTCTACATATACATATATACACTCTGTGGCAAAAAAGTTTACAGCTATTCACTTGTTAGACATTCCATTCTTAAACCACAGGCATCACTATTATGTAACCTTCCCTTCTTACAACTACAACATCCTCCACTAATCGGGAAATGCTTTCAGCAAGATTTTGGTGCCTGTGGGAATTTGTGCCTATTCAGTCAAAAGAGCATTTGTAAGTTTATGCTAGCAGATATGATTCCAAAGTTTTTATGGGGTTGAAGTCTGGGATCATTTGACAAACCTTGTCTCTATGGGCCTGGCTTTGTGCAAAGGTGTACAGTCATGCTGGGACAGGAAAGAGCCATCCCCAAACTGTTGCCACAAATGTGGATGCATGTTTTTATAATTGATTTTGTACTTTTTAAAATGAGTGTGGCTGAAACACTCACATGTAATAATTCAGAGGGGTGTCCACATGCAATTTAACACAATCCACAACTGCATCAAGAAATGCAACCTGAAGCTCTATTACACAAAGAAACAACGTCGGGTTTACTATGATGGACCAAAAGACATTGGAAATGTGCTGTGGTCAGAAGAGTCCAGAAAATGAACATCCAGACTGTTATCAGTGAAAGGTGCAACAGCTAACATGGTATGGAAGTGCATAGGTATGTAGGTGTCATTGATGCAGAGGTATATAATTTCTGTTTTTTGTCTCAAATTGTCCACTTAATGTACGTCCCCCTAAACCCCCTTCCAATGTAGAAACACTTTAAACGCCCATTTACGGTATAAATGCTGTTTTACAATGTAAAAATGTTTGTTTACAATTTAGAACTGGCTATTAAATGTAGAAATGCCTGTTTATGATGTTGAAACAACTATTCAGTTTAGAAAAGCCTATTTATATCCGTTTAAGATGTAAAAGCATCTGTTTATGATGTAAAAAAAAACTGTTTATAATGTACAAATGGCTCTTCAGAGAAAAAAGGCATCTGTTTATGATGTAGAAATATCTTTTCAAAATAAAAAACATCTGTTTACGATGTAAAAACATCTGTTTATAATGTAAAAACATGTTTATGATGTAAAAATAGCTCTTCAGAGTAAAAACATCTGTTTATGATGTAAAAACATATGTTTATGATGTAGAAATGTCTTATTACGATGTAAAAAAGCATGTTTATGATGTAGAAACGTCTGTTTATGATGTAGAAATGCCTGTTTAGAAGGTAAAAATGACTATTCAATGCAGAACAGTGTAGAAATGATAACAAAATGACTATTTAATGTAGAAGCCCCTGTTCACGATATAGAACTAACTATTTAATGTAGAAACGCTGGTTTACTATGAAAAACACCTTTTTATTATATGAGCTGCCGTAACAAGCATATAAAATGTCTGTTTATGACAATGTTTTTTAAATTCCTGTTCAGTGTAGGAACACCTGTTTACAATATAAACATTTCTGTTTATGACTAGAAAAAGCCTGTTTATAATGTAAACAAGGTCTGTTTATGATGTAGGAAATGCCTATTAAACTTGAAATGCCAGCTACTGGAATCTGCTAACTGGATTAACCCAATGTTTCCACCTTAATTCCATTTAAACAGTCCAGTAAATATAGAAACGTCCATTTTATGCAAAAAATCCAAAACTTCTATTACTGTACAGCAGAGATTCCTGTGGGATGGACTGATGATGTTTTTCATCACTACAGGAGCGGATTGTACCCAGAAAATGAGTGAATAGAACCACAGCGGTGTTAGTGCCTCAGGATCATGCACCACTCACTAATCAGTTCCAACAAGGTCACTACTGACACTCTTGGTGCGCAGCGTATTGCCACTACCACACTCGAACTCACCCCGGTAATGGGTGTGGTAATGAGCTGACGACTTCAGTCAGGTGGGTTTGATTGCAGCAGAAAGTGGGTGAAGCAGGACGTGAACAACCTTCCTACAACCCAGATGCAGCCCATTCACACCTGCTTGTGCGAGTGCGGGGTGATAATGAGCCGGTGAGTTGGATCCGGTGCACTGGAGGGCATTTGTGCGTGTGTGTGCGTGTGGATGTGTGTATGTGCAAGATTTGGGGAAAACGGAGGACTGTTTGAGTCCTGCCGGGGTCCCGTGCGTATTGCGCGTTCGCGAGAGAGTGAGAGTGAGAGAAAAAGAGAGAGAGAAAGTGTGTGTGTGTGAGTGTGTGAGAGAGAGAGAGAGAGAGAGAGAGAGAGAGAGAGAGAGCACCAGGCGTAATGAACAGCGCTGCGCTTGCACACACGGACCAGCGCTGCGCTCGCACAAACGCACCGCCGATCTGTTCGTCTCACGAAGCGGATGTTTTGAGGAATATACCTGCATGTGGGAGCGCGTCAGGGATTGTCTGTCTGATCTGAGACTCTGGACATATTAATCAGGACAGGAACGAAGATATCAGGTGGAGAGCATCAATGCATGGAGGGAGTTTATTAAAATGCGGAGCGCTCACGCCACCCTGCTGTGATTTTTTTGGGGGGAAAACACTTCAGGTAGGTGAAATGCGTGCGTTTTCATTTCTGCACATGCTTTCCTTGATTGGTTCCTAGCAGGGGGATTTATTTAAGGTTCTATTAGTACTTACTGTATATTAATGACTGTTTGGTTTTTTAATGATGATTAAAATGAATAGAGAGATGCATATGATGCATTTAATTCTGTTAAAATGTGTTACGCATGCACAAATCAGAAAGGAGACAGCACAGATCCACAGTTTGAATGGGTGCACGTTAAAAGAGGCATGCAACTTTGGGGTTAAAACTGTTTGCACATATGTGTGCATGGAGAGAGGAAGTCCGGCAGGTGCATCACTGCCCAACTTTATGCATTCATTTCTGATTCTGATTTACAGAGGACATTCATTTATTTTTAATCTAGGTAAACATGATGTTGCATGCATAAGTCAGAAAGAAGCATACATGAGCGTGCAATAGTGCACTGTTTTCTTCTGCAAGCAATGCACATCACAAGGGTACGTGCAACTGTGTACCAGGTAGAACGTTATGCTGGACTGTGTATAACAAGGGTTGGTTTGCAGCCCAGATTAAACAGTACACACACATACAAACACAAAAATGTGGTGATGTTTGTTACATGCATTAAGCATATGGTTGTCTTGTGCACTAAGGAAATCGTTTAAGGCATGCTTTTGTGGAGGATTAATCCAAGGTGACCATGCATGAGTCAGAAGGGAGCAGATAGGGGATGCAAGAGTGCAGCAAGTCTGTCGGGCTGCTTTTGGAAAGCTTGCACCTCACAGGATTATATGTGGCTACATGTGAATTGTGGAAAAGTTTGAATTATAGACAGGTTAGGTCTGGCGTGCTTCCATGAAGGTTTGATCCAAGGTGAACCTGCTGTCATGTATTGCATACATACATACATACATACATACACACACATACGCATGCATGAGTCCCAAAGAGGAAACCATAGTGCAAAATAATCAGGATTGGGTGTTCCTTTGGAAGATGCATTGCAACTTCATTGTCTATCAGGTTAAACCCAATTATTTGTAGCAATGTGGAAAGAAATGGAAGATTTGCATCTCAATTAAAGCAGAAAACATAAAGTCAAGTTAGGCAGGTGCATCAATCAGCAAATCCATGCATCGGTTTGATAGTTTGATTGCATAATCCAAGCTGAACCCACTGTTGCAGCCATTACATATGTGCATGAGTCTGAAAGGGGAATAAGGAGCATGCAAGGGTGCAGCAAGTCCTTTATGCTGGTTTAAGTGCTGTGGGAAGAGCTGCACACCACATAAGGTGGCACAAATGTACATGTGTACACAAATATAATATATTATATATAAAATATAGATAGATAGATAGATAGATAGATAGATAGATAGGTAGATAGGTGTGACAATATGTCATATGAATCAATATGGACCCAAACACTCCTGTTCATATGCATGTTGTCCTACCATGAGTCTCCATCAAAGCTTAAATGTACCATGGCATATATTTAGGGCCCTACTAAATTCACAGGGAAATGTGCTTAATTTCATGGACCTCGTCACAGATTTCACAGATTCTTAAAGAAAATCCACCGTCATTAAATTACACTCATAAATTGAATGATAGTATAAGTGGAAGCTACAATACACAGCACAGCTACCTTAAGGGCCAAAAGACGAAAATACTCGTCAGTGTTTTGACACCACCCCTCTGCGTACACAGAATTGGTTGGGAGTTTTTCAAACTCAGGTACGGAGTCGTGTTATTAGCAGCTTTAGACATCGACATCCTGGACATTTTGAGCGTCTTTAGAGTTTGCTGAGTTTATAAAGGAGGAAATAAACTCTACATAGACAAACTATCAAGGGCAGAATACTTTATTAGCTTGTTTCTGGCTTGTGCTTTTGAGGTACAGCACAGACTACACAGAGATGATCACGTGTGTAGAGAAGCACACTTTTACATTGATTATGGAATCCACAAAGGGACAAAATGCACTCAATACGTAAACACACACATCAAACATTGTCAGCACACTACACCACAAAATTGTCTGTTACACATATTGCATATTGCGCCTCATATTTCATATGCTACATGAATGCAATGGCTCATGTTTCAATAAGGTAGGGCCTTACACATAGGCACTACAAGTCTGTGGATCTGTATTGAAGGGATGGAACACCTATCTTCCAAAACATCCTATCTTTGTTGGCTTGTTTAAAATCTCCCATCACTGTTAAACAGAGTTTATACACCGATCACGTATAACATTATTTGCTGCCAAAACAGCCCTGACCCGTCGAGGCATGGACTCCACTAGACCCCTGAAGGTGTGCTGTGGTATCTGGCACTGACGTTCCTGTAAGTTGCGAGGTGGGGTCTCCATGGATCGGACTTGTTTGTCCATCACATTCCACAGATGCTCGATTAGACTCTGAGATCTGGGGGATTTGGAGGCCAAGTCAACACCTCAAACTCGTTGTTGTGCTCCTCAAACCGTTCCTGAAGCATTTTTGCTTTGTGCCAGGGTTCATTATCCTGCTGAAAGAGGCCACAGCCATCAGGGAATAGCATCTCCATGAAAGGGTGAACATGGTCTGCAACAATGCTAAGGTAGGTGGTACGTCTCAAAGTAACATCCACATGGATGGCAGGACCCAAGGTTTTCCAGCAGAACACCATATATATGCACCACATAAGGTGGCACAATTGTCCATATACATGTTTATATATATATACAGTGTATCACAAAAGTGAGTACACCCCTCACATTTCTGCAGATATTTAAGTATATCTTTTCATGGGACAACACTGACAAAATGACACTTTGACACAATGAAAAGTAGTCTGTGTGCAGCTTATATAACAGTGTAAATTTATTCTTCCCTCAAAATAACTCAATATACAGCCATTAATGTCTAAACCACCGGCAACAAAAGTGAGTACACCCCTTAGTGAAAGTTCCTGAAGTGTCAATATTTTGTGTGGCCACCATTATTTTCCAGAACTGCCTTAACTCTCCTGGGCATGGAGTTTACCAGAGCTTCACAGGTTGCCACTGGAATGCTTTTCCACTCCTCCATGACGACATCACGGAGCTGGCGCATATTCGAGACTTTGCGCTCCTCCACCTTCCGCTTGAGGATGCCCCAAAGATGTTCTATTGGGTTTAGGTCTGGAGACATGCTTGGCCAGTCCATCACCTTTACCCTCAGCCTCTTCAATAAAGCAGTGGTCGTGTTAGAGGTGTGTTTGGGGTCATTATCATGCTGGAACACTGCCCTGCGACCAAGTTTCCGGAGGGAGGGGATCATGCTCTGCTTCAGTATTTCACAGTACATATTGGAGTTCATGTGTCCCTCAATGAAATGTAACTCCCCAACACCTGCTGCACTCATGCAGCCCCAGACCATGGCATTCCCACCACCATGCTTGACTGTAGGCATGACACACTTATCTTTGTACTCCTCACCTGATTGCCACCACACATGCTTGAGACAATCTGAACCAAACAAATTAATCTTGGTCTCATCAGACAATAGGACATGGTTCCAGTAATCCATGTCCTTTGTTGACTTTTTGCGGGCTTTCTTGTGTAGAGACTTCAGAAGAGGCTTCCTTCTGGGGTGACAGCCATGCAGACCAATTTGATGTAGTGTGCAGCGTATGGTCTGAGCACTGACAGGCTGACCCCCCACCTTTTCAATCTCTGCAGCAATGCTGACAGCACTCCTGCGCCTATCTTTCAAAGACAGCAGTTGGATGTGACGCTGAGCACGTGCACTCAGCTTCTTTGGACGACCAACGCGAGGTCTGTTCTGAGTGGACCCTGCTCTTTTAAAACGCTGGATGATCTTGGCCACTGTGCTGCAGCTCAGTTTCAGGGTGTTGGCAATCTTCTTGTAGCCTTGGCCATCTTCATGTAGCGCAACAATTCGTCTTTTAAGATCCTCAGAGAGTTCTTTGCCATGAGGTGCCATGTTGGAACTTTCAGTGACCAGTATGAGAGAGTGTGAGAGCTGTACTACTAAATTGAACACACCTGCTCCCTATGCACACCTGAGACCTAGTAACACTAACAAATCACATGACATTTTGGAGGGAAAATGACAAGCAGTGCTCAATTTGGACATTTAGGGGTGTAGTCTCTTAGGGGTGTACTCACTTTTGTTGCCGGTGGTTTAGACATTAATGGCTGTATATTGAGTTATTTTGAGGGAAGAATAAATTTACACTGTTATATAAGCTGCACACAGACTACTTTTCTTTGTGTCAAAGTGTTATTTTGTCAGTGTTGTCCCATGAAAAGATATACTTAAATATCTGCAGAAATGTGAAGGGTGTACTCACTTTTGTGATACACTGTATGTATATGAACACAAATCAGCCATAACATTAAAACCACCTCCTTATTTCTACACTCACTGTCCATTTTATCAGCTCCACTTACCATATAGAAGCACTTTGTAGTTCTACAATTACTGACTGTAGTCCATCTGTTTCTCTACATACTTTTTTAGCCCCCTTTCACCCTGTTCTTCAATGGTCAGGACCCCCACAGAGCAGGTATTTTTTGGGTGGTGGATCATTCTCAGCACTGCAGTGACACTGACATGGTGGTGGTGTGTTAGTGTGTGTTGTGCTGGTATGAGTGGATAAGAGTTTTTAAATACCTCACTGTCACTGCTGGACTGAAAATAGACCACCAACGAAAAATATCCAGCCAACAGCGCCCCATGGGCAGCGTCCTGTGACCACTGATGAAGGTCTAGAAGATGACCAACTCAAACAGCAGCAAAAGATGAGTGATCGTCTCTGACTTTACATCTACAAGGTGGACCAACTAGGTAGGAGTGTCTAAAAGAGTGGACAGTGAGTGGACACGGTGTTTAAAAACTCCAGCAGCGCTGCTGTGTCTGATCCTCTCATACCAGCACAACACACACTAACACACCACCACCATGTCAGTGTCACTGCAGTGCTGAGAATGATCCACCACCTAAATAATACCTGCTCTGTGGTGATCCTGTGGGGGTCCTGACTTTTGTCCTCATTTGTGCTCATTTGTGTGCTGAGCGTTCGTTGTGCTAAGGCTCTGCTGTTAAATAAGATTTCTGGCTCACAATCCGTGTTTGTGTTCCTTCTTTATCACGTTGGGATCGTTCCAGTCAGACTGTGGTGATGCAGCAGGCGTGAGTAACCGGGTTTCGCTCATAAACTTTATTACAAGCCATGATGTCAGTACAACACGGGCAGGAAATCCATCTCGGCGGAACTGAAAGCGTGACTCAATCCCTGGAAAGAGCCCAAACGATCGGCCTTCGGCTGCGTGGCGGTAACGATTTATTCAGCGCTGAATGTATTCATGAGCTGCGCTTGTTGGAACGATAAAGGTTGTTCGGAGTTTGTTGACTCACACGAGTCTTGATGGTAAAAATAAGAGTGTGATTGTCATCGAGTCACATTCATGAGGTGGGGAGAGGGATGGAAACGGCTTGTGGATGACGTATCGGTATGATGATACTACATCGATCAGCCATAACAATAAAACCACCTCCTTGTTTCTACACTCACTGTGAATTTTATCAGCTGCACTTATCATATACAAGCACTTTGTAGTTCTACAATTACTGACTGTAGTCCATCTCTTTCTCTGCATGCTTTGTTAGCCCCCTTTCACCCTGTTCTTCAATGGTCAGGACCCCCACAGGACCACCACAGAGCAGGTATTATTTAGGTGGTGGATCATTCTCAGCACTGCAGTGACACTGACATGGTGGTGGTGTGTTAGTGTGTGTTGTGCTGGTATGAGTGGATCAGACACAGCAGCGCTGATGGAGTTTTTAAACACTTCACTGTCACTGCTGGACTGAGACTAGTCCACCAACCATAAATATCCAGCCAACAGTGCTGTGTGGGCAGCGTCCTGTGACCACTGATGAAGGTCTAGAAGATGACCGACTCAAACAGCAGCAATAGATGAGCGATCGTCTCTGACTTTACATCTACAAGGTGGACCAACTAGGTAGGAGTGTCTAATAGAGTGGACAGTGAGTGGACTCGGCATTTAAAAACTCCAGCAGCGCTGCTGTGTCTGATCCACTTATACCAGTACAACACACACTAACACACCACCACCATGTCAGTGTCACTGCAGTGCTGAGAATGATCCACCACCTAAATAATACCTGCTCTGTGGTGGTCCTGTGGGTTTAGGGCCCTGCTAAGGGGCCCAACAGTGGCAACTTGGGTTTTGAACGGTTTTGACACAGCGACCTTCTGATTGCTAGACCAGTACACTAACTGCTGAGCTAGTGCTGCCTATTATTCATTAGTTGCCCCATTTTGCAGGTATAAAAGTTTGTGGTGGGTAGCACTGTCACCTCACAGCTAGAGGGTTCAGTTCCCAGGTGGAACAGTCTGGGAGTCCAGGTCCTTTCTGTGTGGAGTTTGCATGTTCTCCCCGTGTCGGTGTGAAGCAACAGCGCTACCCACAACAATTTACACTCATTTTTACAAACAGCTCCATCCTGGTCAGGGTCCCGCTGGGTCTGGTGCCACCTGGAAACACTCATATACACCAAAGAGCAAATAAAACTAGCCAATGCACCTTCTGCATCATTTGGAAGGGAACTGGTTGAACCTGCTGACTTCTCACAGTTAATAACTAGAAGTGGGGATCAAACCTGCACCAGGAACCAATCTGCTGTGCAGCACCCACCGTACTAGCCACCCCGTGTGACGGGTGAGCTGGGAAATTTTCCAGAACCCAGTCATGCAGTTTTACAACTGTGACTTGATTTCCCTGATGCCTAAGAGTCAAAAATGCGCGGTCATACGAACATCATGCCGATATGAGCTGAAACTATAAAGATGATGCTTCTGTACAGCCAACGTTTGGAGCATGAGCGCAGGGATTTAGTTCCATTAAGCATCATTGGCGCGGGTATTGCGGTTGGGTAATGAGGTCTGGTGTGTAGTGGACATTGGATGGGGTGGAAACAAGGGCACAGTTGTTCCAGGAGGTCTTGCCATGCTGAAACAGGAAGGACCTTCCCTAAACTGTAGTCACAAGATGCGAAAGCAAGAGGACCAAACTGTTGAAAACAACCCTGACCATTCTTCTCTACCCTACTATACAGACGACATCCAGCAGGCAGCCAGTTGGAATGATTTGTTATGTCACTAATGCACTTCCGCTACTCCAGTGTCCAACAGCAGTGTGCTGTAAACCTTTCAAGCTCAGGATTTGCGTAGCAGACGTGTGTATCTGATCAGCCAAGAAAAACCAGACCCATAAACCTGATTCTAAACCCAAACTAGTTTGATTAATGACGATCCAGTTCTGGGAGGCTTGTGTGGCTTTACGGCTGAGCTGTTGTTACTCCTGGATGCTTCCACTCTACAGCAGCAGTGTTTAGAGTTAGCTGACTAAAAATGGTTTTGACGGCTGAGCAGTTAACAAAATGAATCACTGATGACAAGATTGCAGATTGAAGCCATACGATCAGTATGTAACAGTGTCGGGCCCTTAAGCAAGGCCCTTGACCCTCGGTTGCTTGTTTTGTGTATGATGTTTGTTTATGAAAGCTGTATGGCTGAATTCTTGGTGTATCCGGTCTGGTCGTATCCGGTCGTACGTGTGCGCAGTCCACAATCCCTTTTGGGCGGCACGGTGGCTGGGTGGATAGCACTGTCGCCTCACAGCAAGAAGGTCCTGGGTTCGATCCCCAGGTGGGGCGGTCCGGGTCCTTTCTGTGTGCATGTTCTCCACGTGTCTGTGTGGGTTTCCTTCGGGTGCTCCGGTTTCCTCCCACAGTCCAAATCTTGTGTAATGAGTAACTACCATCTACTGTCATGAATGTAACCAAAGTGTAAAACATGACGTTAAAATTCTAATAAACAAACGATCAATATTTTACAGTGTTGGACCCTTAAGCAAGGCCCTTGATCCTTGATTGCTTGTCTTGTGGGTTATGTTTGTTTATGGAAGCTGTATGGCTGAATTCTTGGTGTAATGCACCCGTTAGCAATAGTTGTAGCTGAAATTTTGGCTTCATCACTGTTTTATAACGAGGCGTGTATGAGTGCTGGATTCTCCTCCTCTTCGTTTTTGTGCTTTGAAGGTGGCACTTCTGTCGACTCGTGTCACAAAAAATGTGTTTCATTTTTCATAGTCTGCGTTTAGTCTCATATTTTTAAAACTGATGTTTTTTTTTATGAATTTTCTCCTTTTCTCCCAGTCTACCTCTGCTGGAGACTCTGGTTGTATCCGGTCGTATGTGTGCACAGTCCACAATCCCTTTTTATTAGTTTACACTTTATGGTGAATTTGCTTGTGGAGATCCACACCCTGATCTCCAGGCTACTCCACCTTCTGTACAGGTGCCTCGAGCTACCCATTTTTTGGTCCGGTCTTTTCCCACCCGGCAGACTTTAATGGCCAATTTTGTCTGTTGCAGACACTTGTAATTATGCCCCCTAAGGGGCGCCCAGCCGTCCGGTAGCATGACTGAGTTTCAAACTTGGGGAGTTCTGAATCCCAGCACTGGCGGAATATTCGCTGTGCCACCTGGGCACCAAACAGATTAAAAAAAAAAAAAAATACTAGAAGTGATGACAGGATGTTTCCAGTCTTGTTTTGACACATGTTCACACATCTACACTACTACACCGACTAGGCATAACATTATGACCACCCTTCTAATAATGTGTTGGTCCCCTTTTGCTGGCCCATACGCAACAAACTGTGATGCACTGTGTATTCTGACACCTTTCTATCAGAACCAGCATTAACTTCTTTAGCAGTCTGAGCTACAGTAGCTCGTCTGTTGGATCGGACCACACGGGCCAGCCTTCACTTCCCACATGCATCACTGAGCCTTGGCCGCCCATGACCCTGTCGCCGGTTTACCACTGTTCCTTGCTTGGACCACTTTTGATACAGTAGATACTGACCACTGCAGACCGGGAACACCCCACAACAGCTGCAGTTTTGGAGATGCTCTGACCCAGTCGTCTAGCCATCACAATCTGGCCCTCGTCAAACTCGCTCAAATCCTCACGCTCGCCCATTGTTCCTGCTTCTAACATCAACATTGAGGATAAAATGTTCACTTGGTGCCTAATATAATATACCCCCCCCCCCCCCCCCCCAACTAACAGGTGCTGTGATGAAGAGATAATCAGTGTTATTCACTTCACCTGTCAGTGCTCATAATGTTATGCCTGGTCGGTGTATAGTAAAAGTATATGGACACATGACCAGGAGCTTGCTGAACGTCTCTGAACATTCCAAAGCTGTTCAGTGGTGTGAGGTCAGGGCTCTGTGCAGGACACTGGAGTTTCTTTGCCTTTATAGATCTTGCTTTGTGCACATGGGCACAGTCATGCTGGAACAGGAAAGAGCCTTCCTCAAATTGTTGCTGCAAAGTTGGAAGCATAAAATTTCCCTTTACAGAACCAATTTATTACACCTGTTAGCAGTTGTGGCCTAAACACACAAATTCAATAATTAGAAGGGGTGTCCCAATACTTTCGTCCTTTTAATGCTTGTCTGCTAGCAATCCTCGACCAGCCTGGAAACAGTGCAAGCAGCAGAGGTGTTGGAATAACAAAACAGGGAGGTGGAAATGACTAAAATAGGATATCATTTAAAACAGGTGTCTTTTTTAGATTGTGGTTGGTCATCATACTGCTGTGATGTTAATAAAAAGTGAGGTGCACTTTCTGTTTGCAGCAGGTTAATGTTTTCCTGACTGTTACACTATTGTTGGTTTATTAGCTGGTATTAAAGTGCCCTACAAATAATCAAATCATTAAAAGTAAACAGTGTGAGCGGCGATTTCATCAGCAGAAGCTGTAATTAGTGTTATAGATTCCTAATATCACTCAGTACAGAGGTTTACTGTGTTTATATACAGCTGTTGTGTACACGATCAGCATTACAGCCATGCTTGGCATCTGTCAAACACACTGACGCTGTTGACTGGACCACAAGCATCGAGGTGTGGTCACCTCACCTATTTAAATACAGTATATTTATTTATTTATTAGAATTTTAATTGTTTTTAATGTTGTACACTTTGGTTACATTCATGACAGGAACGGTAGTTACTCATTACACAAGATTCATCAGTTCAAGTTTTATATCAAACACAGTCATGGACAATTTTGTATCTCCAGTTTATCTCACTTGCACATCTTTGGACTGTAGGAGGAAACCGGAGCACCCGGAAAAAACCCACACAGACACGGGGAGAACATGCAAACTCCACACAGAAAGGACCCGGACCGCCCCACCTGGGGATCGAACCCAGGATCTTCTTGCTGTGAGGCGACAGTGTTACTGTGTGTATATACAGCTGTTGTGTACACAGTCAGCATTCACAGCCACGCCTGTCATCTGTCAGTGCTGTTTAATAGAAACACGCTTGTGGAGCACAAGCACCGGGGTGTGACTGTGGCATCTATTAAAATACAATATAAGGACAAAAGTATCTGGACACCCCTATTATTTTTTTTTTTATTCATTTGTTTCAGCCACAACAGTTGCTAACAGGTGTAATATATCAATTATATAAAGGAGGGCATTTGGGTTAAGGTACTGGACTAGTAAGCAAAACGTTGCCGGTTCAAATCCCACCACTGCCAGGTTGCCACTGTTGGTTCCTTGAGCAAGGTCCTTAACCCTCAATGGCTTAGACTGTATATTGTAAGTCGCTTTAGACAAAAGCGTCTGCTAAATGCTGAAAATGTAAATGTAAATATATGCTTCCAACTTTGTAGCAGCAGTTTAGGGAAGGCTGTTTCCTGTTCCAGTATGACTATGTCCCTGTATACAAAGCAAGATCTATAAAGACACGAAGAAAAGCTCAGTTTAAAGACACTCCAGTGTCCTGCACAAAGCCCTGACCTCAGCCCCACCAAACAAGCTTAAATTGGAATGAATTGGAACATTAACTGAGGCTTTTGACCAACATCTAGCCACATATGGATGTCAAGCCTGGATACTGCAGAAAGAGGAAAGATGAAGAAAACTGCTGAGACTCTCATGGAGAAAGATGCCTAAGAGTCAAAAATGCGCGGTCATACGAACATCACGCTGATATGAGCTGGCTGAGTGTCTCATGAGTCTAACTATGGAGATTAACAACGTTTGGAACATGAGCGCAGGGATTTAGTTCCATTAAGCATCACCGGGGCAGGTAATGCGGTTGGGTAATGAGGTCTGGTGCTTAGTGGGCACTTGATGGGGTGGAAACCAGGACACAATTGTTCCAGGAGGTCTTGCCATGCTGAAACAGGAAGGACCTTCCCTAAACCGTAGTCACAAGATGCAAAGCAAGAGGACAAAACTGTCGAAAACAACCCTGACCATTCTTCTCTACCCTCCTATACAGACGCCATCCAGCAGGCAGCCAGTTAGCATGAGATGTTATGTCACTAATGCAGCTCTGCTACTCCAGTGTCATCTATTTAAATACAGTATAAGGACAAAAGTATATGGACATCTCTTATAATGAATTGGAACATCAACTGAGGCTTCTGACCAACGTCTAGCCACATGTGGATGTGAAGCCAGGACACTGAAGAACAAGTGCATCAGAAAACTGCTGAGACTCTCATGGAAGATGATGATCACCACTGAGTAAGTGTACAAGACAGCCAGAACGGAAAAGAAACCCCTGAACCTTATTAAGTCCAGCAAGTTACGTTACTTTGGGCGTGTGATCAGGCTCTCACGTGACAACATGAAGGCGGTATTGTGACAGGACTCAAGACGAGGAAGACCAAGAATAAGCTGGACTGACATTGCGACTTGGATTCCATTATCAGGGGCTCATCTGCTACAAGAGACACGAGACAGAGAGCATTAGAGAAAGCTGATCCATCTGTGCAGCCAACCATTACAAAGTGATAATGGTGTAGTCACATGACATGACATGGTCACTGAGGAAATGAAAAGAGAAGCAAATCACAGCTATCGGTTCTTAATCAACACCGTTCAGTCCAGCAGCTTAAAACACGTCATCCATAATTTACTTCATATCCAAAAGTAGCATACACGCATATATGGCTGTGTCCCAATCCACATCATGGGATCTGTCTGAAAAAACGAAGTGAGCTGCCTTGCTGCCTACTGCCTACCTGCTCAGCTGCCTCAGTAGAGAGTATTCTAATAAGACATCGAACTCATAATGCAGATTATTCAGACCACAGTTTTTGCTTACTAAGCTAACACAGTTAGCCTCAGGTCATTTAAACCAATGGGCTAAGGTGGCACAGCCCACTAGCACACCAGCTAACGTCTCCCTCGGTGTATTGAAAACGGTTAAACTGTCCCTGACGAGCCTGAATTTACAAATAAACGACACTTGTGCACCTTTATACACATTAAAAATGAGTGTATTCAGTGCTCCGCATTCGTCCGTCATATGTGTAATTTTTTGTGAGAAAAGTCGTGCTGGCCGCTCAGGTGGCGCAGCGGTAAACACTGGAACCAGAGCTGGGATCTCGAATACATCGCTTCGAATCTCAGCTCTGCCTGCCAGCTGGGCTGTGCGGCCACATGAACAACGATTGGCCTGTTGTTCAGATAGGGGTGGGATATTAACCCGGATAGGGTCTCTCTCTCATAACTAATGCAATTATGACCTCTGCTGGCTGATTGGTGTGCCTGCACAGAGATGGGAATAGAGTGCGGATCAGGGTGTGTCTCTCCGTACACAGTGCTGAGCTGCACTGCATTCGTCAAAGTGTAGGTGCCAAGATGCATACGGCTGCTGCCCACGTGTCGGAGGGGGTGTGGGTTAGCTTCGTTCTCCTCAATCTCCTCAATCCCTCTTCTCGGGAGCATAGAATGATGTAAATTGCTGTTCAGACAGACCTGGCATGCCAAATTGGATTAGATAGCAGTGACGTGGAAAAAATAAACCCCGTCCACACAACACACGTAGTAAATGTCTCCTCTGTGTTTATTTTTCTTTTGGATGGAAGACAATGGACCGGTGGATGGTCCATGTGAGCGCAGTCTGCAGGACAGATGTGAGATTGATGATGTTTGGAGAAAATTCAGCGCTGCTAGATGTGAAGGAAGCCAGCTCGAAGTGGAAGGTGTTCAAACGACCGTTATTAGACGAGAGCGTATTGACGAGGTGTCCGACTCGGTGCGCCGGACGGATCGATCAGCATTAAATCAGCTCAAGGAATCTTTCATTTTTCTCTTCTGCTCTTCGTCTCCAGATTAAACCCAGAACTGCAATAAAATCACATTACATTTACAGGGGAGAAACCGACCAGCTGCTTCAGCCACAGCTGCTGCTAACTGTGTACACGACTGTGTCTGATGGTCTGATGTGGAGAAACTCGGTGACCTGCACAAACCCTCGACTTTATCCACACTGAACACCTTAAATAAAGAAAATCAGTTTATTGTGAGGCCTTCTCATCGAATATCAGTGCCTGGCCTCACTACTGCTGTTTTGACTAAATGTGCACAAATACCCACAGTCATATCTTAAAATCTTAGTTTGGCTTAATTTACATTCCCCAACCTCTTTGTTGCAGGGAGGGGTGGTTCATAAGAAAATCAGAAACATTAAGTGTTTGGTTTCATCAAGAGTCTTAATATTGCCTTTGGTTCGTGGTTCTGTCTTGGATCTATTGGGTCGTGGCTCTGTTTTGGTCGTGGTTCTGTCTTGGTAGTTTAAGATGTGCTTCCTACTTGGTCTTGTCATAATCTTTTGTTATTGATACTGGTTACTTTGGATTAGGGTTCTGTCTTAGTTATTTTGGGTCATGGTTCTGTCTTTGTCTTGATTGTTCTGGGTCGTGGTTCTCTCTTTGTCTTGATTGTTCTGGGTCGTGGTTCTCTTTTTGTCTTGGTTGTTCTGGGTCGTGGTTCTCTCTTTGTCTTGATTGTTCTGGGTCGTGGTTCTCTTTTTGTCTTGGTTGTTCTGGGTCGTGGTTCTCTCTTTGTCTTGGTTGTTCTGGGTCGTGGTTCTCTCTTTGTCTTGATTGTTCTGGGTCGTGGTTCTCTTTTTGTCTTGGTTGTTCTGGGTCGTGGTTCTCTCTTTGTCTTGATTATTCTCGGTCGTGGTTCTCTCTTTGTCTTTGTTGTTTTGGGTCATGGTTCTGTCTTTGTCTTGATTGTTCTGGGTCGTGGTTCTCTTTTTGTCTTGGTTGTTCTGGGTCGTGGTTCTCTCTTTGTCTTGGTTGTTCTGGGTCGTGGTTCTCTCTTTGTCTTGGTTGTTCTGGGTCATGGTTCTGTCTTGGTCTTGATTGTTCTGGGTCATGGTTCTCTCTTTGTCTTGATTGTTCTGGGTCGTGGTTCTCTCTTTGTCTTGGTTGTTCTGGGTCATGGTTTTGTCTTTGTTGTTTTGGGTCATGGTTCTGTGTTGGTCTTGATTGTTTTGGGTTGTGGTTCTGTCTTGGTTGTTCTGGGTCGTGGTTTTGCCCTGGTCTTAGTTGTTCTGGATTGTGGTTCTGTCTTGGATCTAATTAGTTGTGGCTCTGATTTGGTTTTGGTTGTTTTAGTTCATGGTTCTGTCGTGATTGCTTTGGGTTGGGCTTCTGTTTTGGGTTGTTTTGGGTCGTTGTTCTGTTTTGGTCTTGGTTGTTTTGGGTCATGGTTCTGTCTTGGCTATTTAAAGTCTTGGCCTTGTTAGTCTCTCGTTATTAGTCTTGGTCTCATGTTCTTGGTGGGTATCAAAATATTCTTAGTTGTTTTGTGTTGTGATTTTGTCTTGATTGTTCTGGGTCGTGGTTCTGTCTTGGTCCTGGTTGTTTTGGGTCGTGGTTCTGTCTTTGTCTTGGTTGTTATGGGTTGTGATCTGTTTTGATTGTTTTGGGTTAGGCTTCTGTCTTGGGTTGTACTGGGTGTGGTTTTGCATTGGTTTTTGCTGTTTTGTGTTGTGGTTCTGTCTTGGTTGTTTTTGTCATAGTTTTGTCTCGGTCATGGTTGTTTTGGGTCATGGTTCTGTCTTGATGTTGATTGTTTTGGGTCGTGGTTCTGCCTTGGTTGCTTTGGGTTGTGGTACTGTCTCTATTGTTATTAGTCTTGGTCTAACGTTCTTGGTGTGTATGGAAATGTATTGATGGTTATGGATCTAAGTCTGTTTATAGTTTTGGTTGCCATTGCTGTTGGTCTCATCAGGGTTTTGGTTGGTACCAGCAGCTCCACGCTTGTGTCGGACCCGCCCAGCCCAGTAGAATAATGAGTGTATTATTAAGTGATTTTAGCTTGGTGATGTTGGTGTTTCTATAAAATCATGTGTTTGTGTCACAGCTTCTTAATCAGTTTGCCTATAACAGTGATTTTTTTTTTTTGAGAGGCAGAAGGTTGAGTCTCAGCTCTGTACAACATCATCTAGATTGGATTGTCTGAGTAAACGAGAACGGAGTGACTTTTCATTTACGCTCGTTAATCCGTCACTTTGAGAAACAGAGATGCTCGGGTGAATCCGGACCGGATGGAGAGGAGATTGCTGCTCGTTCTCTCGCGGATCAGATGGAGAACACTGCCGTGCTTTATGAGCAGATTTTATGAAGGATCTCGGGGAGAAGAATGGATAGCTGTTAGAGTCGGAGCTGAATGCTTCGTCTTCACCTTGTTCCGGGGAATTGAACCTCAAGTGTACATATATCAAACCCTCAGGGTTCATAAAATATTCCATCACGTCAGGCTCGGTCAGGCTTTAGATGGCACGTTTCGACTGTTTCGAGGAGTCGAACAATAACGGAGCTGCTCACGTCTGTTCCTACATGATTTTCACAGCAGCATCACACAAAGCTGGAAAAATAACAAGCTCTCGAATCTTTTTTCTGATTGAGAGCAGAATTACAGTCCAGGCTGATCAATGATCATTTTACCACTGAAAAAAATCCAACCTAAAGGAGCATTTATTTATTTATTGGCTTATTTTTGCTGTCAGTTTTTGTTCTATTGCAGATTTTATCTGGTCAACACTAATTCTGTGGTCAAATTACACTTGTGACCTTATAGGGTGTGTTCGAAAACCTAGGGAGCTGCCTTGCTGTCTTACTGCCTACATAGGCAGCTGCCTCAGTAGAGAGGATTCTAATAAGTCATTGACTTATAAGTCAGGTTATTCGAACACACTACTTGGTAAGCGAAACCCGATGGAATCGCTGTCTAAGCTAACACAGTTAGCATCATGCCATTCAAACCAATGGGATGGGGTGGCCCAGCATGCTAGCATGTAAAATAATATCTCCCTTCGTGTACTGAAAACGGTTACATTCGCTGACAAGCCCGAACTTGCAAATATAAACACTTGTGCAAGTTTATACAAATTAAAAATTAATAATAATTTTTTTACGTTTGAAAATAACTCAGTTCGTTTCTCCGCACCGTCCGCCATGTTTTTTTATTTTTCTGTGAGAAAAGTTGTGCCGCAATGAATGCTGGGATTACCTTGATCACTAAGGACGCTTCCGATGCTCACTCGTGCTTAAATCAAAATAACATTGAAATTTTAAGATACCTCAGTAGTGAGCATATTAAGGCATCTAGGATTTCGAACAGCCTCCTTCTCGGGAGCGCACGTAGGATGACGTATAATGCCGTCTATGTAGAGAGCTCACTAGCTTTTCGAACACATACACTGCAAGCAATTGAGTGTTTAGAGCTCTGCTCAGGGGTCCAAAAGTGGCAGTTTGGCAGTGGTAAGGATTGAACCAGCAACCATCTGATCAGCTGTCCATTACTTTTACTGCTGAGCTACTTCTGCTTTACTGCATTAATAACATTTAAAACCTGACAAAATCTGGCAGATGACCAGCAAAGACACTGTTAATGTGTTCACAACACAACAAGAATTTCAGTAAGCAAACTGGTAACACAAACTGGTCTAAGACCAGCAAAAACACCATAATTGTGTTCAAAACACAACAAACACTGGTCTGGGACCAACAGAAAACATCATAAATGTGTTCAAAACGCTATAAACTGGTCTGTAACCAGCAAAAAAAAAAAAAAATCATAAAGTGTTCAAAACACAACAATCTCTAGTCTGTGACCAGCAAAAACACCACAAATGTGTTCAGAACACAACAAACTCTGGTATAGGACCAGCAAAACAGCATAAATGTGTTCAAAACACAACAAACACTGGTCTTTGATCAGCAAAAAATACCGTAAATGTGTTCAAAACACAAACTCTAGTATAGGACCAGCAAAAGATGCCATACATGTGTTAAAAACACAACAAACTCTGGTCTGAAACCAACAGAAAATGCATTACAGTGTTTTAAAATACAGGATGTTAAAAACACAACAAACACTGTTTTTGACCAGCAATAAATCAGCAAAAATGTGTTCAAAACACAACAAACCCTGGTCTGGAACCAACAGACAACCCCATAATTGTGTTCAAATTACAATAAACTGGTCTGGAACCAGCAAAAAACATCATACATGTGTTTAAAACACAACTAACTCTGGTCTGTGATCAACAGAAAAAATGCTTTACTGTGTTTAAAATACAGGATGTTCAACACAACAACCACTGTTTTTTGACCAGCAAATCAGCAGAAATCTGTTCAAAACACAACAAACTCTGGTCTGGGACCAACAGAAAAAATGCATTACTGTGTTTAAAACAATCAGCAAAAAAACATTATAAATGTGTTCAAAACACAACAAACTTTGGTCTGTGACCAGCAAAAAGCACCATATATTTGTTCAAACACAACAAACTGTAGTCTGGGACCAACAAAAACACCATAAATGTGTTCAAAACACAACAAATTCTGGTCTGGAACCAACAGAAAATGCATTACAGTGTTTTAAAATAAAGTGTGTTCAAAACACAACAAACTGACCTGGGACCAGCAACAAACACCATAATAAGTAAACACACTTTAATAAGTAAAAAACACCATAAATGTGTTAAAAACACAAGAAACTCTGGTCTAGAACCAACAGAAAAATGCATTACTGGTTTCGAAACACAACAAACTCTGGTTTGTAACCAGCAAAAGCACCATAAATGTATTCAAAACACGGCAAACACTGATCTGGGACCAGATTCTGCATTTTCCAAACTGCATTACTGTATTAAAAAGGCTACAATCAAGCAGTAAACAATTATAAGCATGTTTAAAACGTGACAAATTTTGGTCACTGACCAGCATAAATGTGTTCAAAACACAACAGAATGAGCAGTGGAAATGCTGTAAGCATAAAGAAGCACCACACAAGCAACACAGATCAGGCTAAATGTGGATTATTGAGCTTAAAGTGTCACAAAATCACAAGATTTATTTCTCATTATTCAGAGTTTCACGTTAAGCTTAATAAAGGGACGCAGCAGAATGCAGACGGCTGTTTCGGGTCCCTCTGTGCAGAACGCTCGATGCTCCGATGGTGTTGCAGTGCCTGTAATGGAAGCAGCCTGTGATTCATGAGCGCCTCGCCCCCCCTCCAGCGCACCTCTCGCCCTGCCTCCTGCCCCGAGACCCCGGCACCAACCGGCATTATCAGTAGTAAATGGCTCTGAAAATGCTGCGGCCCGGACGAGTCCCGGCAGGGGGTGATTTATCACCCCGCCACACTGAGACACGGTTAGCTGTGTTACCGGTCGGGATATGAGCATTTTCACGGCCACAGTTCAAGTTTATTTCGGTTATAAATTTGTGGCGACGTGGAGCAAAAAGCCGCACTGGATTTACGATGTGAGGGATGTTTGTGAGCTGCCAGCGAGGAAGCGCCGTGTTAATGCACTGAGGATGAGGATGAATGTGTCGTTTCACACTCGTAACTTCAACTCTATTAGCATCCGAGACGTTTTCCTGCGGCTCAGACGTCAGCTGGTCGATTATTTGATTAAATGGGAAATACGAACCTGCAACCTGCTGATTTAATACCGATCAACTTTATATGGATAAATTATTGGGACACCCATTCTAAATATTCAATTCATGTCTTTCAGCCACAACAGTTCCTAACAGATGTAATAAGTCAACGATTTAAAGGAAATTATACACTTCCAACTGTGCAGCAACAGTTTAGGGAAGGACCTTCCTGTTCCAGCATGACTGTATCACTGAGCACAAAACAAGATCTATAAACCACTTCACAGCTTTGGAATGAACAACGCTCGTGACTTAATTAGCACAAATTCCCACAGACATTCTTCAAAGTCTTATGAGAAGCCTCCTCAGAAGAAAAGATCAAATAGAGGTAACTCAGCTCCACTTACCATATAGAAGCACTTTGTAGTTCTACAATTACTGACTGTTTCTCTGCATGCTTCGTTTGCCTGCTTTCATGCTGTTCTTCAATGGTCAGGACCCCCACAGGACCACCACAGAGCAGGTATTATTTAGGTGGTGGATCATTCTCAGCACTGCAGTGACACTGACATGGTGGTGGTGTGTTAGTGTGTGTTGTGCTGGTATGAGTGGATCAGACACAGCAGCGCTGCTGGAGTTTTTAAATACGGTGTCCACTCACTGTCCACTCTATTAGACACTCCTACCTAGTTGGTCCACCTTGTAGATGTAAAGTCAGAGACGATCGCTCATCTATTGCTGCTGTTTGAGTCGGTCATCTTCTAGACCTTCATCAGTGGTCACAGGACGCTGCCCACGGGGGCGCTGTTGGCTGGGTATTTTTGGTTGGTGGACTATTCTTAGTCCAGCAGTGACAGTGATGTGTTTAAAAACTCCAGCAGCGCTGCTGTGTCTGATCCCCTCATACCAGCACAACACACACTAACACACCACCACCATGTCAGTGTCACTGCAGTGCTGAGAATGATCCACCACCTAAATAATACCTGCTCTGTGGTGGTCCTGTGGGGGTCCTGACCATTGAAGAACAGGGTGAAAGCAGGTTAAAGAAGCATGCAGAGAAACAGTTGGACTACAGTCAGTAATTGTAGAACTACAAAGTGCTTCTACATGGTAAGTGGAGCTGATAGAATGGACAGTGAGTTTAGAAACAGGGAGGTGGTTTTAATGTGATCAGTGTATATACAGGTTCTTCTAAAAAAATTAGCATATTGTGATAAAGTTCATTATTTTCCATAATGTAATGATAAAAATTAAACTTTCATATATTTTAGATTCATTGCACACCAACTGAAATATTTCAGGTCTTTTATTGTTTTAATACTGATGATTTTGGCATACAGCTCATGAAAACCCAAAATTCCTATCTCAAAAAATTAGCATATTTCATCCGACCAATAAAAGAAAAGTGTTTTTAATACAAAAAAAGTCAACCTTCAAATAATTATGTTCAGTTATGCACTCAATACTTGGTCGGGAATCCTTTTGCAGAAATGACTGCTTCAATGCGGCGTGGCATGGAGGCAATCAGCCTGTGGCACTGCTGAGGTGTTATGGAGGCCCAGGATGCTTCGATAGCGGCCTTAAGCTCATCCAGAGTGTTGGGTCTTGTGTCTCTCAACTTTCTCTTCACAATATCCCACAGATTCTCTATGGGGTTCAGGTCAGGAGAGTTGGCAGGCCAATTGAGCACAGTAATACCATGGTCAGTAAACCATTCACCAGTGGTTTTGGCACTGTGAGCAGGTGCCAGATCGTGCTGAAAAATGAAATCTTCATCTCCATAAAGCTTTTCAGCTGATGGAAGCATGAAGTGCTCCAAAATCTCCTGATAGCTAGCTGCATTGACCCTGCCCTTGATAAAACACAGTGGACCAACACCAGCAGCTGACATGGCACCCCAGACCATCACTGACTGTGGGTACTTGACACTGGACTTCAGGCATTTTGGCATTTCCTTCTCCCCAGTCTTCCTCCAGACTCTGGCACCTTGATTTCCGAATGACATGCAAAATTTGCTTTCATCCGAAAACAGTACTTTGGACCACTGAGCAACAGTCCAGTGCTGCTTCTCTGTAGCCCAGGTCAGGCACTTCTGCCGCTGTTTCTGGTTCAAAAGTGGCTTGACCTGGGGAATGCGGCACCTGTAGCCCATTTCCTGCACACGCCTGTGCACGGTGGCTCTGGATGTTTCTACTCCAGACTCAGTCCACTGCTTCCGCAGGTCCCCCAAGGTCTGGAATCGGCCCTTCTCCACAATCTTCCTCAGGGTCCGGTCACCTCTTCTCGTTGTGCAGCGTTTTCTGCCACACTTTTTCCTTCCCACAGACTTCCCACTGAGGTGCCTTGATACAGCACTCTGGGAACAGGCTATTCGTTCAGAAATTTCTTTCTGTGTCTTACCCTCTTGCTTGAGGGTGTCAATGATGGCCTTCTGGACAGCAGTCAGGTCGGCAGTCTTACCCATGATTGCAGTTTTGAGTAATGAACCAGGCTGGGAGTTTTTAAAAGCCTCAGGAATCTTTTGCAGGTGTTTAGAGTTAATTCGTTGATTCAGATGATTAGGTTAATAGCTCGTTTAGAGAACCTTTTCATGATATGCTAATTTTTTGAGATAGGAATTTTGGGCTTTCATGAGCTGTATGCCAAAATCATCAGTATTAAAACAATAAAAGACCTGAAATATTTCAGTTGGTGTGCAATGAATCTAAAATATATGAAAGTTTAATTTTTATCATTACATTATGGAAAATAATGAACTTTATCACAATATGCTAATTTTTTTAGAAGGACCTGTATATATATATAGGGTCCTTACACAGCGTTTGAAGACCCCACCCACATAGTCCGGTCATCCCTCCCTGCAGGCACTGCCAATTATGCCCGCTAGATGGTGCCCAGCAGACCGGTGGCAACTGCGAGTTTCGAACCAAGGAGTGTAGAGTCTCAGCGCTGGTGTGCTAGTGGTTTCCCGCTGTGCCACCTGGGCGCCTGAGCTCACTCTGTTTTAATAGCATTTGTCTTTACACTAGGATGCTTGTTGGTTAGTGACCAGTTGGTTTGTTGTGTTTTAAACACAGTAATGCTGTTTTTTGTTGGTCATTGACGAGCATTTGTTGTGTTTTGAACATAATGCTTTATTTATTTATTTATTTATTTGCTAGTAACCGGACGTTATTCACTGGGTTTTAACCATAACCTTGATTATTTTAGGTCGCTGACTAGCATTTGTTGTGTTTTGAACATGTTCCTGCTGTTCTGACTGCAGCAAATCTTTCCATCTTGAATTAATTTGAGCTGCAATTTAATTTACACTTTGAGTCTAAACACCATCACGTTATAATTAGTTTATTACAAGGATTTGGAGTGTGTCTGAGTGGATTTGTGCCTGTTTCATTGAAACAGCTTTGGGCTATCAACTGAAAGGTTGAGAGTTTGAATCCCAGCTCTGCCATGCAGCCACTGTTGGGCCCGTGAGCACGGCCCTTAACCCTCTCTGCTCCCGGGGCGCCGTACAATGGCTGACCCTGCGCTCTGACCCCAGCTTCCAGCTGTAGTCTACTATGCTAACTCACCTACGCTAAGGTCAGAGCGGTGCTAGCAGCCAGCCAGGCGTCTACACAGACATGATTGGCTATGTGTAGGGGAGGGCACCCTGCTCAGGCTCCTCCTTCCTAGTACTCAGTGTGGTATTTGTGGTCCCAATTCGACCCAAAAGTGTCCAGTGGGGTTGATTTTAGGGCTCAGTACAACGTTGGTTCAGGGTCGTGCAGTCCAATAGAGCCACTTTACAGTCATGCTGGAACACTCACTCACTCACTTTCTTAACTGCTTATCTAATCAGGGTCGTGGGGGGGTCCTGGAACTTATCCCAGCTTTTCAATGGGCGCAAGGCACACAGTAACACCCTGGACGGGGCGCCAGTCCATTGCAGGGCAGACACAAATACACACACACACACCTTCATCTATAGGGCAATTCAGTGTCTCCAATTAACCTGACTGCATGTTTTTGGACGTGGGAGGAAACCAGAGCTCCCGGAGAAAACCCACGCAGACACGGGGAGAACATGCAAACTCCACACAGAAAGGACCTGGACCGCCTCGCCTGGAGATCGAACCCAGGACCTTCTTGCTGTGAGGCGACAGTGCTAACCACCGAGCCACCCCATGCTGGAACAGTTTTCCCTAAATCTTCAACAATTGCTTTGGCTGAATCAGCTAAACTTAATAATTTTTTTAAAATCTATTTAAGTCCATTAACTTTTGGCTCTACAGTAAATGCACACGCATCTTTTGGTTTAGAATATTTAAAGACAAACGGAGCACAATGAATCTCACACAGCAAACCTTTCATAGAATAAATAGAATTCCAGTAATTGCTGCATTCTGTGGCTGTAATCTTAAATCAATACAAAAAAATAATAATAAAATTCAATAATTACAATCACACTGCTCTCAGATTGTCATATTTATTAAAAATCCCAATAAAGAATAAATAATACAACCCCAAATCAGAAAAAGTTGCAAAACATTTCAAAAAAAGTTGGGACAGTAAAGCATTTACCACTTTGTAATGTTGCCGTTCCTTTTCAACATACTTAAAAGATGTTTTGGAACCGAGGAGACCAAGTGATTTAGTGTTTCAGCTTTTATTTTATCTCGTTCTTCCTGCAAACACGTCTTAAGATGTGCAACAGTACGGGGTCGTCGCTGTCGCATTTTTCCTTTCAAAATTCTCTATTGGGGACCGGTCGGGACTGCAGCCATGCCTTTGTAATGTGTGCAGCAGGTGGTTTTGTATTGTCTTGTTGAAAAATGCTGGACGTCCCTGGAAAAGACGACGTCTTGAAGGCAGCACGTGTTGCTCTAAGATCTCAATGTACTTTTCTGCATTAATGCTGCCATCACAGAAGTGTAAATGACCTTTTCCAAGGGCACTGACACGACCCCATACCATGACAGACCCTGGTACTGACACGACCCCATACCATGACAGACCCTGGTACTGACACGACCCCATACCATGACAGACCCTGGCTTTTGGACTTGTTGCTGATCACAGTCTGTATGGTCCTTTTCGTCTTTGGTCCGGAGCACACAGTGTCCATTTGTGTCCACCTGGAATGCTGGAATGCTGGAATGCTTATTTTATTTGCATTTTCCATACTGTCCCAACTTTTTCTGATTTGGGGTTGTAAATAAGGGCGTCAATATACTTTTGTCTCTGTAGTAAATTCTTTTGGTTTAAAATATTTGAAGACAAACGGAGCGTAATGAATCTCACACAGCAAACCTTTCACAGAATAAATAGAATTCCAGTAATTGCTGCATTCTGTGGCTGTAATCTTAAATGAATCGAAAATAAAGGAGCCGTTTCAGCCGCTGAATGGAACTTTTTTAACGCTGTAATGAATGAAAACAAAACGCTTTCAGCCTTAAAATGAAAAATGTTTTTCAGTTTATAAAACGACGTGCTGTCACCGACTGGCAATTCAGAGCCTCAGTCTTCATCTTTTCATCAGCGACGGACGCCGATGGACGTGTGAAAGTACCAAACACAATAGAAACACCACATCAGACTAAAGAAATCACTCCCAGAATAATAGATGATCCAGTCGGGCAGAACGAGCCGCCGGTCCGAGCCGCTACGCTCCTCGTGTGAATAAATGAATGAATGAATGAAACCGTCCTGCTCTGCACGACTCATTACACATCAGGAAACGCTAATCAATACCGGGCATCGATCGGCAGCCGGACAGCATCACGTTACCCCTCTCACACCTCGGGGGGCGTCGGCCCCGGCCCCTGAGAGCCTGTTCTCGACCGTCGCTACTGAGGCCTTTCAGATATTTGTGACGCTTTATTTAACAGCTGATCTGAGAGAGAGCAGAACCGGACGCTCTCAGCCCGACGTCAGTGGAGATTTTCTCCTCTCGCTGACCTTCAGGCTTCACTTCTCACGTCGTGTCCGGTTCCCCTGAATCACTTTTAATTCCTCAGGATATTTAGTGTAATGATTGTGGTGAGGACGTGATGATTAAGATCCAGTGTGTAACGCATCTTAATATTTATCATTTATCATATCATATTGGAAACACATCAGGACCAACAAATTACTTAAAGAAATACAAAATCATAATAACTACAGAAAGAGAGAAAATGAACACTAAAAAAAATAAACACTAAATTGTAATAATAATAATAATAATAATAAAATGAAGAAATTAAATAAGACCTTCATCAATCACTTTATCCCTGTCCGGTGAGCCCATATCCACCGGACACAAGGCAGGAATACCCTGGACAGGGCGCCAATCCATTGCAGGGCTTCAACCACTTCCTTTCTTAGACATAGCCAGTAGCATTGCTGAGATTCGAACCCAAGTCTCAGCAGTGATATGCTAATGTAACAGACCCGAGCACCTAATAATAATAATAATAATAATAATAATAATACATGTAACAACATAAAATAATAATAATAATAATACATGTAACAACATAAAATAATAATAATAATAATAATAATAATAATAATAGTACATGCAACAAAATAAAATAATAATAACAATAATAATAAAGATGATGATAATAATAATAATAATAATAATAATAATAATAGTAATAATATTGATAATAATAATAATATTAATAAAGATGATGATGATAATAATAATAATAATAATACATGTAACGAATTAAAATAATAATAATAA